>NC_092428.1:29794669-29945026 GCF_036169615.1 Heliangelus exortis | reverse complement strand
AGCAAAAGTACAAGACAGAAAATCACCTTTATCCTGGCCTAAACCAGGACAATCTGAAATTTATTTTACTGAAATTTTACTGAAGTTTCTATCTGAAATTTTACTTTGATCAGTTTTGCTAAGATGTTGCCATAAGAGTGAAAAACTGGAATGTGCTTTTTTTCTCTAATGAAGTTTACTCAGGCCCTTTTGCTCTTCTTTGAAACCTTCCCAACTGCCATTTATGATTTATTCAATTATATGCCTTCCAACTCCTTCCTGTTGGAAAGCAAGTTCTGGAAATCTGCATGCAAGTAAAGTACACCATTTACTCCAGAGGAAAAACATCATGTGAATTGGACAGAAAATGTGGGTTTTTTCTCAAGAGAAAGGAATTAGCAGCCCTCTCTATCCCTTATCCATCAATCCTGAACAATTTTATATATTGTTGGAAGCCATATAGTTTATATATTATTGGAAGCCACAAGGTACAAAATCCAGACAGGTCAGCTAATTTGAAACTAAGATATGGGGGAAAGAAAATTTAAGGCAATAAGACATTCACCTCTTCTAACCCAGCTAAAAACAGAGCACTGCCAGAATATATAAGAGTCAAGTGTGGTTTCAAGTGTCCTGTGACTGAGGCAACTTCAGTCCCTCTCACCCAAAGTTTCCCCTAAAGAAAAGCATCTTTTGTTTTTTCTACAAAAATAAAATTAAAACAGAATTTTAGCTGCTATGGAGAAAACAGGATTAAAATCTCTGTGTGTAAGTCAACTTCCACCCTGATTTTTCCCTAATCAGAGTTCTTTCAGTGACTGAAATGTGTTAAAATGGTTATGACAGTCGAGTAGTCATAGAGAGGCAGAAGAATTCTCACCTGTGTTACAGGGTGAGTATTTTGCACTGGGGTATAGAGGAACATTTCTATTTTCAATGACTAGAAGTTGGCCCTTTTCTAGCACTGCACAACACTAAATTTATCCTACATTTCTCTCTGTCCTTTCTTTTCTCTACAAAATAAGCTAAGAAACTGCTTCTTCATAGGCAGGAAAGGTTCAGTTAATGGTGTGCAGGGAGATTTTTATACACGATTAAAACAAGGCTTATTTTCAACCTCTTCCTGCTCATTTATTCATGAGGCCAGCAGCCAGCAAAGCAGCAGCATATTGCAGTTAGCAGTAAAGCACAATTCCTTCAGACAAGAGCAATTTTAAGTGCCCAGCAGCAAAGCTTTGTGCTCTGTTTCTATTGCAATCCAGGGAGAGTCAAGGGCAACATAAATTAAAAGCTTGAGTGCTCTGCATCCCGAGGTATTTCCCACAGCTGACAACAACAACAACAACAAACTCTTATACTGCTTGACACAAGTTTTTTCTTTAAAAAACATGATCCTGCTCCTCTCCTTTTCCCCCCTAAGCAGTCCTTACTACCTGCACATTAAATGTGATGGGCAGAGCTGGGACTTGTATTCTCCCCCCACCACGATGCTGCAGCTGTGCAGTCAGCAAGGGGAGGGAGAAAGCAGAAATGAGAAAACCCTTCTGCTATGGAAAGCAGCCCCACGGTTGTCGGGTGGTGTATGGTGGAAGGAGAGCCCATGGTGAGACTTGAAAGAGCTGAGCCTTGCAGGTTACATGGCCCAGCCCTTGTGAGCAGCATCAATCACATCTTCATTTGCTGTGAAATGTTACTGTGCCCCAGTAGGACCCAGCTACTCTTTCCAGTTTGGCTTTTTTGGGGGGGGTCACAATACAAACAATTCCAATTTGATTACTTCTGAAATCAAAATCCTACTTTCTATATGAAGGCTTGTTAAAATTTCTGTGTGGATTAATGTCAGAGTAACTTTCTGCAAACCTACAGAAACGATGCTCCCAACTTGATCTTAGCAGCTCAGATTTGCAGGCACACTTCCCTATCTAGTTTTTCATTTAGTTTTTAAGAGCAGAACAATTTCCTCTATTTCTCTGATTGCTTTATAATGGAATCAGTTGATGGAATTTAAAGTAACCTACCTGATGAAACCACAGGGGCAAGGGCTGATGTTTCATTAACTCCTTCAGATGAGTTTAATCATGCAGATGAAAAGAAGAATCCTGACTGTTTGGACAAACCTGTGGAAACCTGGCTCTGGTTTCCATGGGACATTCTGGTTTGCAGATCAGTGAGAAAGTCCTGGAGCTTAGACTTGTATGTGGGGTCACAACCATGCATGCAAAGACAAAGAACAAGGGAGGAGAATCCAATTCAGGAACAAGACATTTAGTTTTAAATTTTTAATTTTTTTTTTTTTTTAGAAAGGGACTGTGATGGAATAAGAAGGCCCTCTGAATAGGACAATGTCCAACTGTGGAAATCTGAGCCTAAATATGTTTTAGAAAACACAAGAGGATGTTAGGATGGTCTAGGGAAAGGTAACAGTACAGCTCTTTGTCGTGCAGATCTCTGATGGCATTCCTTAAGGAAGATGACAGCACCTCCAGAGAAGGGGAAAGAGAGAGAACTTGTTTCTTAAATGCTCTGAACAACACAAATAGGACAAAATGTACAGAACATCACTGAACCTAGGGAACAGCTTAGGTAACTTGAAATTTAGAGCTGCTTTAGGGATGCTCAGCATTGTCCTTATTTATAACAGCTGCTTCAGAGCAACATTACCAGCAAAGAATACCCAAGAGCACCTTATTCCTTACCCATCCCTACCTTTTCTACACTTCATTCCTCCAAACCTATTTCTCACCCTCTCTCATTTTCACTCCTCTGAAGTTTAGGATGCCAATATGAGCCATTACAGAGGCATTTCTATTGATGCCCCGGGGCCCTGATGTGCTGATGGTTCCAGACTAGAAATCTGGGCTAGGATATAGCTCTCTCAGCACAGAGAGCTCTCTGACATCATAACCACTAACCTGATGCAGAGATTTCTCACAGGCAGCAGATCTATTGCTATTCTCTTCTCTAAATATGTATTTCAGAGAAAAATCACATTTTCCTGTCATACCCCTAGCTCAAGGTGTTTGCCAAGTATCTGCTCTGCAGTGAAACACCTACTTGCACATTCCGCAAGTTAGGGCTGGAAGAAAGATTTTGAGAGAGATGAAAGAGCATCAGCAGAAGCAGAAACTCAGTGCCACCCACAGAAAGCAAGATGAGCCTGATAATGGCTCCACTGCAAGCGGATGGAGAGAAAATAACTCAGGACTAAGGAGAGACCTTCAGAGCACTGGCAATATCATATAGGCAACTTCAATTAAATATTAGGAAATTTGAGAGATAATAACATTCACAGCAGTCCAGAGCTAGGTGTTATGAAAATTCCTAGGCTAATGGCCACGTTGTAAGATGCTGTGTTTGTAGAGTAGCTGTATTACACAGTGAAGGACTTTTTGGTGATGAAACCCTCCTAGCTGCTTGAAAAGTTATTTTAAAACATGTAGCAATGCCGGTTCATTTAAACACAGCACGATCTCTTCAGCTCAGATAAGACACCAGATATGTATTATGCTTTCAACTCAGCAGAATGCTGTTTGGGAGAAATGGAAGATTAGCAACAGAATTTTTAACTAAGAAAAATACAGACGCAACCAGAAAAGTCCATAAATCAAATAAATGACAAAAAAAAAGATTAAAAAGTATGGAGCTCAGTACACAGGAGGCAGAGCTCTGAGGAAAACATTGGAGAGGCAAGAGTGAGACTGAAAAACAAGAAAGTGCAGAAAAAATATGAGGTGTTTCTGCTTTTCATAAATATCTTTAATACATTCATGGAGACAGCACTGGACAAACAACCCACCAGCACTTCCTACAAACAACCTGCTCTTAAAACTGGAAAGATTTGAGGTTACTTTAATAAACTTAGACTGATCAAAACCAAAGAGATTGGAATAAAGCTCTTTGAAAACAGTGAAGTAGGTTTGAATTTTTTCTTTACAGGTCATGAGAACAGTGCACAACTAGACAGGTTGGTTTTGTCATGTTCCATGTAAGAAAGTTAGTTTTTTTTATTTCCTGGTGGTCAGCTATGAACTTCGTATAGAAAAGCCATCTTAAGGGCCAGATTTGAGTTCATCTTCCAAATGGTTCAGATCCCATAAATAAAACCAGGCTATTTCTGGAACTAATACAATGGTTTCCAATAAATTGTTTCCACCATAATATCTTCCTTTTTTCTAATGCATCTTGGCTTCTAGAAATATATTGGTTTTGACAGGTTTTTGCTGAGGAGGATTTTTCTGATTTGGGAATCAGTATGGTGATTTCTGATCAGGACAAGTTGCAACAAAAAGAACTCCACAGTTTCAGAGAATATAATGGATTTGGAGGGGGCAATGGAGATGCTGAAGTAAAAAGCCAGCAGATCAGTACAGCCCTACCCAACTGCCTGCCCAAATGGAGGGGAAACATCCAGCAAATTTTAGTTTAAAATTAATTAGTCTTTGACTGACAGAAATCTACTGACCATTAAATTTGTCATTATTATTATCCTATTATCTGCTATCATTTACCCTTTACATATCAAAAATCAAGCATTAGATGTTACTTTTCCCCGTGTATTTTTCTAATACTGAAGGATGTAATTTTTTTTATACTGAAGTAAATTTAAAGCCCAAGTTTGGTCCCTCTTTGGGGCAAGGATGACAGCTTTCTGCTAACAGAGCCAATTACAATCAGGATTCTGAAAACTAAAGGCCTTATTATATATAAATTATATAGCTATATATTATAGAGCTATTCATATAAATTATATATCTATTTGTTCTGACAAACAAACCTGTCCCTGCTACCCCAGCACTAACTGAAGCACTTAGAAACAAGGGAAATGACAATAAGGGTGTCTGTGACAATGACAATAAGGGTGACCCTTACTCTGCCCTTGGAATGAACATAGAAAGACTGTGAAAATCAAACTCCCTGAGCATAAAATTTTATGCCTTTTTTCCTGCAACATAAGAGTCTAGTTTGATACACACACAGTGAGTAACCTTAAAAATAAACTTGCATGAAGGAACAAGCATCCTTCTTGCCAAGAGAAAATTTGGAATAAATTTTCTCTCAAGAGATGAAGAAGAGCACAAAGTCACATAATACACCAAGAAGGTTCCAAATCCTAAGGGAAATGAAATACAAAGCAACTGAAATAAAATCTTTTCATTTTAATGCCATCTGTTATTAGTTCAAATTTGTATTTACCACAGTAAATCTTGGAAGGCCTGCTCCTCTCTGGGAGATAAGTGTTTAGCTAAAACATTTAACCAAGATAAAAAATAGTGATAAAGCTGGGTTTGTTTCCATAAGCCTGGAATTTCACACTAAGAAGAGACATTTCTGCTCTAGGGCTTAACTGAGTTATAAACAATCTGTCTGAGATGGTTTGGTTTGGAAAATATTTTGTTAAAGCAAATTCTGTTTATCTGATCCCTTTCAGCTGACATCAACTCTATGAATACAAACACTTTGCTGAATACAGGACACATAAGGCACTTTCCTCATTTGTTATTCTAATCGTGCTTTTCTCCAAAAAAAAAAAAAATCTCTAAAAAGAAATTCCATCTGCTGATTTTCTCCTAAGGCCATGATGAAAATTGAGTTTCTTGTTATTCCTCAAGTTGCCTTCCATTGGTATTTTTGCTTCTCTGATTTGTCTTTGCTTACCACAGAAACCTGTTCCATACAGGGGTGGGAGGTGGGAAAAAAAGAGAAGATCACAAATTACTAAATTCTGGTCCCAGCATTTACATGACAAATCCCTGGCCTTTTTCATCTATCATGAAGGAATGACCTATTTAATTATTGCTTTAGTTTAAGTGACAGATACCTACTATGTGCATCATCTATCACTAGGTTTGTGGTTGTCCATAGATCAAAAATATACATTTGGGCCAGAAACTTGATCCCTAGTTTCTGCAACCTAACCAAATGACACTTGCCAAAACTAATACAGCAGTGACATGTCTGGAAATGCCAGGGAAATGATGGAAATTATAGAAATTCTTAAACAGTGTAGGGCCCAGTTTCAGCCCCCATGGAAATGAGTGTTATTCTGATTTTTGCACTACCCTACCTCTCATCTCCTTCATGATTAACAAAAGAGTTTCTGCATTTGATGTCCCTCAGCAAAGACACTCAAATCTCTTTGAATAAAGGGAATGATAGATTCTTTCCATTAAATAGTGTCAAAACAGGAATAGGTGCTAAGGAGGAGAAGACTGTGACATTCAGAAGCATGACATTGAGTTGAGATGGAGCCCACACAGACTGGCCGCTGCCACTTACAGAAATCACAGTAGAAAAGGATTTCTGATATGTATTTTCATTTCTTGCACTCATTAGAGAACAGTAATCTTGGCACCCATATGCCTGACACAGAGCTGGATAACTGTTCAAAGAGATGGCAGTGAAATAACATTACCTCACATTGTTACTTTGAAAAATGTCATTATTTGAAAAAACTATACCTTGATTTCTTTATTGCCATGAAACTGACTCTGCATTTTGCAAATCAAATCAAAAGTGTTACAGGGGACAGTGGTTTAAATCTCTACCCATTACTGAAAATTTTATTTTTGAAAAAATATTTTATTAAAAATATTTAATTAAGTCTAAGACCCTGAGGTAAAGAAAATATTTTTTCAAAAATAAAATATTCTTAAATATTCTTAAAATATTTAAATAAATAAATATTAAAAATAAATAAATAAATAAATACTTAAATAAATAAATATTCTTAAAATATTCTTAAAATATACATATACTTTGCTGTAGCTTTTTTTCTGTGGTCCTTTACATCTGCTTCTCATAATAGCTGTTATAAACCAGATGTGGATTCTGTTGCCCAAAAAGATGAGGACATGCCACTGAGCTGCACTGTCTGAGGAGATGGGTGACTTCAAACCCATCCATCTCAAAATGTCCTTCAAGTATAAAGTTACCACAAGATATTTCCCCCTCAGCATTTGCTCAGCTGTCACGAATGAGCCTTGCAGCTCATTCACCCTGCAACCCCATTTGCTCTGTAGGTCAAGGAGTGTTTGTTAAAAACGATTTCTCGATGTTTAGTAAAACTTTTTATTGAGAACGTGAGAGCTATATAAGTAAAGCAGCACGCTGGGCGACCGGGGAGACACAGCTCCAGCAACCGGCTCACACCTTCAATAATGTCAAACCGGCCCTTTTATACTTTTCATAAAAACCCTTCCCCTCAGTCTCACATCAGTTTACCATTGGTTCCCATCCCGCGGGCTTCCCCAGCATTGGTTCCCGTTTCACGGGCTTCTGTTGACGGTTTCATGTTTCGCGGGCTTCATTCTGGTACTGAGGGGAATGGTCACGTGACGTCCCTGTTTCCTGGGCCCCCGTGGTCGGCCCCTCCTCCTGTTTTTCTGACCCCTCTTCCCCACAAGCACGTCCAAACACACACCCCAAACAAACAGCCCAAGCAACATTATTAAACTGAAAGATACACTCAACAAAACAATAAACTACAATTTTAAACCCCTATTTTTCACAGTGTTCTTGCCCTTTTTTGCCCTGTAAGTAGAGCTCATTAATTGCTTGCTTTTAAGCAGCCACCTTGCACCTTTGTTGCTGTCTGGATAATCACATTATCAGGGCTGGAATGATGCAGCTGACTCCCTGGAGCCTCAACAGAGAGCTGGGACTTACAGCATCTGTGATTTTAATATCATTTCCCCAGCTCCAACTAAGCTTTGATCTAACGCAGTTGTTTCAAAGTCTGTTTGCAAAAATCAAAGTCTTTCTCAGTGTTCAATATAAGGCTGGAGGCACCGTTGGAGATATTTCTGGTGGCATCACAAGGTGCTCCAAGGTGTTTGCTCTGACTGTGCACAGGTTGTGAATCTCAGCATTTTATTGCTCTCCCTAAAAGCATTTGTAATTCCACTTTTTTCCTGGCTATGTCTCTATTTGTTAATACCTTCCTCTAATGGTGAGATTTTCAGATGTATTAAAAAAGGAATTCAATTAAAAAATTAGAAACATCCTCACAAAGCACAGAAGCTAGATACCCACTTTTCCCTGTGGAGCATGCTTGATTAAAATGGGCCCAATGCAGACAAGAGAATAATTTTAATTTGCTTTGACAGACCAGGGGTGGGCATCTTCAGTCACTGGAAAAAATCTTGGAAAATAAGATGCAATCTTACCTATCACATCCCAACCTTAAAAGTGTTCATATAGCACATACTTCAAAGCACTTACAGACCTACACTATTGGACTGCAAATTAAAGAAAAGACCTCTTTCACACTTCAGGCAAGTAGAAAGTCTTGTATTCTCATTTTTTATCATATATTTTGTAACACAGCTAAGCATTTTGTGCCAGGGGCACCAGCCTTCTATAGCACTTTTTGTAGCCTTTCTGATTTCTTTCCTCCTGACACAGGTTAATATTTGCAAGGAGGACACCTGAGGGATTGCTCATATTCCCAAGTGTAGTGAAATGAGGCAACCAGGTACCACTAATTGCCAGGTACTGGGCATGAGCTTGTGTTAAACCCACCTGTACCTGATTAGGGCGGGCCCCTACTGCGCATGAGCAGGATTAGGGGGCCAATAAAACTCACTCCTGAACAAGCCAGCAGAGAAGCTGCTTTTTACTGCAGTCTGAGGGCACCGCGCTAGCCTGATTGCGCCCCTGGAGTTTTGTCTCAGGACCGCACTAACTTGGTTGCTCGAACCTACGGCCTCAGCACTGCTCGGGTTTGCTGTATGAGCGCGCTAACCGGCTGCGCCACCTGAGCCTCACCCTAATGGTGAAGAGCTCTAGTGGGGGCCCGCCCTAATCAGGCACAGGTGGGCTTAACACAAACTCATGCCCACTACCTGGCAATTAGTGGCACCTGGTTGCCTCATTTCACTACACCCAAGCTATAAAATTGTTTCTGGTTTATAGCTAACATCCATTTTCCCTAAAAATGCTGGCCGTTTTTCAACAATATTTTCAATTATTAACTCACAGCAAAGCTTCAAAGTATTTTGGCTGTACTATAGAACAGAGCTGCAAAATTATTTCTCCTAAGAAGCTGCCTTCCCATTAGTGATCCATTTACTGGTGTCACTACATGCAATCAAACCATCATTTATACAAACCTTTCCCTGCAAAACCAGTGTTTGCATTCAACATCTCAAACTGTTACAGCTGTCACTGGGAAAATAACAAAAGTATTCTTGTTTGTTGGGCTAAGGATATAGAGAATTATGTCTCAAGAACAGGAGGGGTGAATTGGAGATGAACTGCAAAACAGCTGTCAAAGGTATACCAAAATACATATATGTATACCAAAAAAAAAAAAAAAAAAAAGACCTGGAGGACCCCTCTCATTCCTGTACAGTTACATCCATCTCTCAGGACTTCCAATGACTGTGTTCCTGCTTTGGGATCAGCTCTTTACTTGCATGACTTCTGAAATACTTCTTTCAGTAATTTAAAAACAACAAATGATTTCTTTGCAACCAGTCTATTAAAAACAGTTGCAAGGAACTGTGTAGATTTGGAAATTTCACCTAAGGAAGCCTAAAAGAAAAAAAAATAAATATTTTTTTCTCAAACTCTTTCAACTTTGTATTCAAACATGGCCCATTTTACAGCCAACCAGTATTACTTCATTCATATCCTATTAAAAATGTTATTCAAATGCAAACATCTGCAAGGTCTTCAGCATTCTCAACAAAATTCTCAGTAAGCTCAACTCCCACCAGGTACAGATGGAGAAGAGGGGGCTGAGAAGTACATGACAAGAGCCATTCTTGAGTACATTTAAATTAAATTCCATTTTGATAGGTGTGGGTTGGGGCCACAAAAATCACACTCCACATTTAGAAAGCTGACTCTTGGAGCAGCTAAAAGTTACACTTCAATCTCTCTTGAGGGTCTGGATGAGTATTTTGATACTGCATCTAATTAAGAATGTCCACAGTATAAAGCCCTCCACAAAATCCATAAAACCAGGAGAACACAGTATAAAACCTATTATTTACTCTATATAAGATTGAAATTAAAGCAAAGCAGCTTTCAGCTTTGGAACCTAATTCTATCTTGTGCCAAAATGGTAGATTTATGCAGAACATAGCTAGTTTCTCACTACAAACCATTACTAGTGGCTGACTAATGATGTACTCCTGCTAGATTTAGTTGGGGTTTTAGCCAAAATATAATGTCAAAATAGATAAAAACCCTTCTCTCACATAACTTTGAAAAATAATGAGTCAGAAGGAGTTCTACACAGCTTAGAAGTGACTCAGTTAAAGGAAGAATTACTCTGTGACCTGAAAAACAGGTTGGAAAAAAACCTACTTTTAACATTAACTACTTAAACAGAAAGGACCAATCTAGCCCAGTCTAAGACTACATCAGTTAGAATATTTACCATGTGAACAACTTCAGTAGGAAGACATCTGTGGGACCAAGATGGAAAATTTTAAAATTGTAAACCATAAATCCTATCTATAGATATTTCTCTCAGTAGTATTTTAGCACTTGCCAAGCTGGGTACCATAGAAGGAACTTTAATATGCATTGAACACATCAAGCACAACTGAGTCGTGATCCCTGAATTAGGAAGAAGTTTGTACTCCTAAGAAAAAGAATATAACATGAGATACTACCTTGTAACATTTGGAGACAACTCCATGAGTTACCAAGTTATAGATCAAAGGAGCACAAGGTATCAAAGCTTCTCATGTACAACAGAGGTTTAAACCCCTAATCTACATTCTGAATAACATCACAAAAACCACAGGAACTCAACGGCACCTTCCTGGATCTGAAGCTAAGTTCACTTTCAGGAATTTATGAGCAGAAGATGTTTGAGTTTGGTTTGGGTTTGTTGGGGTTTTTTTTTCCCCAGAAGTTTTTTTTAATTTTTTAATTTTTGAAACCTTTGTATTGGATAAAATTTCTTCACTGCAGTGAGAGTAGCATTAATACAGAAACAGGTATACAAAAAAAAGCACCCAACCTTCATATATTCCCTAGAACACTCCTAATCTATGATTAAAAATTTCAAAACTGCAAATTATTATGCACCATCTGTACAGGTTTAATGGCATCTCAGAATCCAAGGCAGCTGAAATCAATGTTGCACATACATCATTAAGTAAGAAAACACCACTGTCTATAAATCTCAAGATCTGGATGAAATATGCATTATATGATGGACAAGTCAGACATGTTATAGCCAAAACAAAGTTATCTCAACAGGACATTTAAGGCTTTAATATGAGTCTTGAGGATAAGGTTCTGTTCAATATAGGGGTAATAAAAACCTATGTTTGAGAGAGAACCCGTTGGCATAATTTGCTGCTGCAATATTTTACTTGACTCCCTTTCAGCAGAATTTAACATATTTCCTCATAAAAAATCACAAATATGAAACTTCCTAAGTAGCAAACACAAAAAACCCTGACAGGGAACTCCAAAAGCTTGGTAATTGAGACATATTCCAAGCTTGCTGATGATGTAGTTGCACCACAGGGTCTGTTCAGACAGTGCAGGATAATGATCCTGATATTTTGAAAACCCCAAGACCATGAAAATTGGTGGTATGAACCATCTTGAAGAGCTGTGCTTCAAGGCAACACTTGGGAAGGGATATCTCAGCCCATTCCTACTGATTCACTAACATTATTTCTCTGTTCAAATTACAGGAGAGCCTTCAAACTGCAAAAGGGATCACAGACAAATTGTGCTAGTTATTATAACAAACACACAGTCTGCCTTTGCTCCAAAGGGCTTCAAATCACACACGCAGACAGCACAGAAAGTGGAAAATAACCTCATCTATCCTCTCTATAAGGATGCAGAACTGAGGCAAAAGAGTTCAAGTGCCCCGCTTGGGTACCACACAGATTTTTGTGTGCCAATATCTTCATGCCCAGACCTCCTGTTCCTTAAAAACATGACCTGGAGGAGCTTCAGAAGCTTAAATAACAAAGAATAAAGACAGAAGCAGATATTAGTTGTCTAAACCAGGTATTTTAATAATTTCCCTCATTTTTGGTATGGTAGAGCATAACTGGGCTGTAAGAATCACAAGGGATCAGAAGAGTGGTTTTTGCAACTCGAAATGATGGTTTTACACAATTACCTAAAATTTCAGTTCTTGAATTACAATTTCCTCAGCATGTGCAAGATGGGAAGTGGATGCAAAAATAAATGTACAGTTCTAGCACACGGTTCATTAAATTAAAGTCTGAGTTCCAATATTTTACAAAGAAAAATGTCCATTGGAGTACTCCTTGTTAATTTTAGCCACTGAAGAGATGTATTGAGAGCTACAATAACAACTCTGGGCAGGATGACAGTAATTGCCTGTACAGCAAGAGAACCACAGGAGTAATCCCAGCCTAACACATCAAGGGAAAATCAAGCATGGTGAAAAAAAAATCACTCTGCATTTTTTTTCCAGACTTTATTTACTTATCAGTTCTTTCCTTTTTCTGCACAGAAGAACTGATAAAAATCACAGGGTAAAAAGACCAGAGTGAGTTTGGGGGAAATTCTGCTGCACTTCCACTCCCTATGTTCATGTCCTTTTTCCTGCCATGTACCAAAGACGGGTTTGCATTTACCAGGAATAAAAAAAAATAAAATAAAATTTTTAAAAACTCTCTTTCTAAACTCCTCTTATGTTTAAAGAAAAATGTGTCCCAGTGTCCCCTGGCCAGAACAATCCATGGCCACATGGCAGGCTGTAAAACAGGACTGAGTGCACTTCAGGGGCTGCTTAAAATGCTGCCATGCATTCACTTCTGTATCTCACTTGGCAAGAAAAATAATTCCTCAGCAACAGAATGATGCTTCACTTGTCTACCTATTACTGAACTTGTGTTTATAGACATAAAACTCAAAAATTACCACTTTCTGCTGAGTTTAAATAAAATGAGCTGATATTTCGTCTATATTTATCTACAAGCTCAAAAAATATTCATACATCAATCACATATCTTGTCTACCTGTCTAAATAAAGGTTTAATCTACATTTTGATGTATTTTCCCTGTTCAGGTGTTTCAACTGATATACTTGTCTCAGCCCACTTATGGAAACAGATTTTTCTGAATTGTTTTTTTGGCTTAGGGAATTTATTTGCCTCAGATTTAGCATTATTTTTCCTCATATCTTCCATCCTGAAGATATAATTTTTCAATGGTCTATGATGGATTTCATGTTGTTTTTAAAACATTTTACTACTCTAAATCTTAAATAAAAAGATCACATTTGAGGGTACCCACATCACTACTCCAGGCTATCATGAATAAACCGGGCTTTATTCTTTTAACTTCTAATGGCTCACATGCTATATTCCATTAGACTAAAATATCTTCCTGCTTTGGAAATCCCAAAAGTTTTTAGAATGCTTTAAAAAATTGCATAATTAAAAGGAAAATCAATAAATTATGAATTTTGTACCAACTTCAAGGGATGAAGGAATAAACCTTTGACTCCTAGAACAAAATTTACATTGTAATGCACTGATACCTGAACATTTAACACTACCTGCAGAATATTTTCTGACAAAAACTTTCAAACGTTCATGTGAGCTCTATCCAGAAGAGCTGAAGGAAGGGTATATTTGAAGTAAAGGTTCAACCAGAGCAGACCTTGGGCAAAAATCCCCAGGATGCAAGGAAGGTTTTCATAGAAAAGCCATCTGAAAGCCTTTATTCTGCTTCCTTCCATCTACTCGATGAGGCAGAGTAATTCTGCCACATTAATTAGGACATTTAAGGCAACCTGGTGATCAATGGTGACCAACTCAATATTGTTTGCAGCCAAACCCTTATAAACAGAGCCAGAGACAGCTGATTTTCTGAAGGGATTTGCAGCTGGTGATTTCATTCCTTAGTGCAGGAATTAACTTGTAAGGCACAAGCCAAAGGTTGAGATGGGTTCAGGTCTGCCTGCTGTGGTGTTCTGGCCTCCAAAACAAACCTGAGAGTTTTCAGACAGCTTCAAGGTCAGGAGTTCTGACATTAAAAGGGTTGAGCTTGAAGAGATCTACTGAAGCTTAAGGCAGAATTTTGGCTCTGTCCATTTCAGCTAATATAGGATGCAGTTTTAGGAGTAGCTGTGCAAACAAGTCCACAGGCAAATTAACATATATGCAAATTATAAAGTCAAAACTGGAGATGTGCTTATCTGTATGCATCTACAGTCATCATGCTGACAACAGCACTTGACAGCCTGAATGTAAAAGCTAATAATCTGAAATTCAGTTATATGCCAGAAAAAAGGGACAAACAAGGATTTTGAATCAGCCTGCAATGACAGAGAGAAGCCAAAACAGGTACACCAATTGTTGAGTAGATTTAAAAAAATAAAATAAAATTACAAGGGAATGAGAAATCACACACACTGTTTTTCCCATCAAAATAAAAAATGTTCTAACACACTCCTATTTCTTAATCAGCAAGTGTTGGGACAGTTTTAAAATATAATGCAATTACTGTAACTAAAATTGTTATGTTCAAAATGAATGCTTCAATTTATCTGGAAGTTCTATATTTAAGTCTAATACTCTGAGAAGTGCATTTGGGATACATGACAACAAATTAATGAGTTTCTACATATCTTATTTGTTTTCATGTCAATGCCATGCACCCAGCAGAGTAAAATCTTGGAATAAAAGAAATAATAGCTAGAAATATCATTGCCCTCAAAGTATATGGAAGATCTTCCTGTGGTTCTTATATAAAATGCAGTCTGCTATGATGAAAGTGTAAAAATGCCAAATCCAATGTATAAACAATATTGTGCCCTCAAGTTAGGCAACAGCTGAAACACATGCTTATGTTTTGGAACATGACAGCTGAGCCCACAGGTTTCTGTTTTTAGCATGTGTGATTCCATCAAATATGTTCAAAGTTACATTGCTGGCTATGGTCTGTACTGATGGATATAAAACCAAATGACTGTACTGCAGGTTGGAATATTTATGTCACTTACACTAACATAAATCATCATTTCACCATGGTGCTCGAGTACCTTCACATTGAAATATCAGCGAGTGATTTTTTTTAAGTAACAGACAAATCCAAAGTAAAACTTGGTGGCTGGGAGGCTCATGGAATTTATACTGTGTCGCAGCGAGGGAAAACTCGTGCACTCAATATGAGTGATCAACAAGCTTCAACTTTATTGCGCAGTAACTTTTCCTTATATATGGTCTCAGAGACCACGCCCCCCAGGTCCCAGTGGCCACACCCCCTACCCTTTCGGGAACATTCAGGAACATTCTCACAGCCCTTTAATAAACTAATACATCTTCTATAGCCTAGCTCTTCTATTGCCCATCTGCATTGTGTCTACGTGGCCCTTGTCACGTACCCAGTCCTCCACAATACTGCAGCTATTTTAATAATTATTTTCATTACCCATTGGAACAAATGGCTAAGGAATATCACACAGACACCTTTCTGAAATGTCTTCCTATTAGATACAATCTGTTTTAGACTGGGGTCATCAGATAAAACCCCACACTGGTGAGGAGAGTTGGGCCTGAGCTGATCCACCCTCATTCAAAACCCACCCAGTCAGCAGGCTAAGGCTCTGTGAACCCATCTTTAATCCCAAATTGCTGGGATGCAGGGTGTGTCTGCAGGAGAGCTGTGGGAGCATGGAATCATAGACAGTTTGGGTTGGAAGGGACCTTAAAGCTCATCCAGTTCCAACCCTGCTTTCCCACCAGCCCAGGTTGCTCCAAGCCCCATCCAACCTGGGCTGGAATATTTCTAGGGATGGGGCAGCCACAGCTTCTTTGGGCATCCTGTGCCAGCATCACCACCCTCACAGGCTTTCAAAGATCCCTGTGGTGTGCTAAGATACCAGCACCACCTTTCCATTGCCAAACCTGACAGACATAACCTACAATGAATATGCTATTTATCCTTGTTTTACGAACATCCAATGTTTTATAAAGTCAGATCAGTTTAAGTCAATCTCTTTGCTTACTAGCAACATTTCTAAGCACCTTAAATGAGTCAGCTTCCAGTACCAGAGTCCAGGTTCACAGTGTGTTATCAGATTTTATCCGCCAAAGCACTAGATCAACACGCAGCTGTGTAGATTTATAACATCATTTGGATCAGATGTTTGGAAGGGAAATACCCACTCTGCAGATGGCAAGCCTATTGCTATGAAAGAAAGCTCTTCCAACCAAATGTTCCTGAATGTACTTGACATTTTTTGTACATCTAGAGACACACAGGGAAAGGGCTGCAGGCAATCTCAGTTGTCCCAAACTAATTTACTTCTTGTCCTTCAGTCAAGAGTAAATCTGAGCAATTGCTTCTCTGGAATTGGACCATTTATTCAGAGCTCATGTAATCTTTGAAGTTTCTCCAAAGATACTGTGAACTCTGGATCACATGCTATTAAAAAGTTTCTCTAAATAGGTAATAACATCACTTTACAAGACCTTTTCATTCCTTTCATTTTCTTACCATGGGCGGGTATTGGGCGTTGTCCAACAACTGCCTACCAGGGGACTGTTTACTGATAGATTTTCAGATATGCAGCACATCAACAATATATATGCCTTTAAAACGTATTTTTATACATGCATGTATATATCTGAAGATGCATTTATATATTTGAGGCTATTCCATAGTCTTTGGTACTGAATTCAAATACACATTGTAGCTTCATTGAAACCCTTGCCCATCTCCTCACATGGCAAGGGTTTCCTCATCAATCTCAGAAGCCCTATCTCTGGTACCCAACTTGCAAAGCCAACATTCTTTCCAAACAAAGTGACAGATTTCAGATGCACACCAAGAGTTTCCATCCCACTGCCACAATTCCTGTCCTATCTGTAAGGCTTCATCTGGAGGGTGCTTTTCAATAATGGGTGGCACTTATTCATGAGTTACTGCAAACAGCAGCTCTTTTTTGTCTCCAATAGAGCACTACCAATAATTCCTGTGTTTTACAGCTTTACAGTCCTTTCTAATGCTCTGCATTTTCAGCACCTCATTCTTCTCAGATGGGTGTCAGGAGAGCTTTCAAAGGTCTGCAATACCTCTCTGCAAATGTTGACACTTACTTGTCCAGATGTATAGATGAAATCAGGTTATTATGTGCATTTTCATTTGGTTTTGTGACGTTCTTAGGCAAAATGGTAGCATTCTAATGGACTGGATAATCACCCTTTGGGGGTAGGACTCTTTGCTTTTCTGCAGTAATGAAATGCAATGTAGTTTCCAAATCTGCTCACAGTGCTTATTCAAAAAGAAAAGAGAGGGGGAAAAAGAAAAAAAAAAAAAAAAAGGAAAAAGAAAAAAAATAAAAATCAAGGTTTAACATCTGTCAAACCTCCAACTTAGGTGTAACTTCCAAAAACCTGACAGAAACCAATCTGATATATATGCAGCCCAAGGGAACTGAGATCACTGTCTCCTCCCTTAACAAAATACATTATCCTGTGCTTTTTGCATAGGTTCCAGACATTAAATCAGTTATATGTCAAAATAATATTTTGCTTGCACAATGGATTGTGCGGTTTATCTCCTAGGGTCAGCTTTCCCTGAGACTTGCAGCCAAGAAAACACCCCAGATAACTTCCTTTTTCTGAAGACACAATGTAAGCCATTGCTTTTTTCTTAATCAGCTACTTACGCAGATAGGATTAGGTGTGGACAAGATACAGACAAAGTGGATTTAGGAAGGCTTACATGATTTAATTTGAAAGTGCTCCAGTCAAAAATAATCATCTCTTTTCCCATGCTGCCACCTCTGCTCACAGCATCTCATCCTGCAGCAAACATCTTCAACATTGCAAGAGTTTTGTGAACAAAGGCAGAATAATTCCTTTTGAACCTTGCCTAAGTATCAGCAGTTTTATGTATTCTGTGAGGCAGCTGTAGTGAGATCTAGAAATACCACTCCGGGATCACAAGGGCAGCACAAACATTTGCAGGATGAGTTTTTGATAAGTACTCAGCCAATTTGGTTTAAATTCCTTTTAAAAACGCTGTTCTGGAGGTGGAAAGGAGAGCTGATTCTTTATGGGTGTTCTTCTATTGAGCCAATTGGGGCAGTTACTGTGAACTGAGGAATTTTATTATCAGGATAAACTCAGGTTCCAATGGGTTTGCTTTATTTTATCCTCTCTCTATTCCAAAAGTAACACCACTAGAAGATACTGAAAGGATTTCTCAGATGCTGTTACTACTCCTGCTGAAACCAGAATTTTCAGAACTTTATAATTCATAGCTGCAGTTTGACAGCTGCAGTTTGTCTTCACAGTCAAAATTGAAGCTAAAGGAGAAAATTTGATTTGAAATTTAGTATTAATCTCTCAGCTTAATAAATAAATTTTGGTCTAAATGTTTTGTGGCTGTTTCTACTCATTCTATATTTTCTTATAAAAATAGAAATGTCAAAACAAAAGCAACACTGAGAATTAAAAAATGAAAATAGAATATATCCACTTTTTTTTTCAACAGCATGACTTATCAATGTTACACCCAGAGTTTGCTCTGTTGAATAAATTGGCTCTTCCCAATGGGAAGGAGAAAGATGGTTATATATATAAAAAAAAAATTACAAGCCATGGAATCCGTGGTAGTAGCATTCATTAATTTTTTAAAGCAATGACAAAATATGCAAATAACCTTTTTTATTTATTTTTTCTGCTAGAAACTTCAGTACAAGCACACTTGTTTGATTTTCCTTCCATTTATACTTGGCTTGTAAACCATTAAACAATCAAAAAGTCAAATTCTTCAAAGCCTTCATTCTATCCTCTCATCAGCTCCAAACTTCAAGACAGGAAGAGAACAATAATTCAGACTAATCACATTTTTCAAATAATGGGTTTAACAGCACAAGTTAGCTCTTAAATGATTTAGGATTTCTAAGTGGCAAAATGGTCTTTTTCTCTCTTTATGTAGCCATGATAAATTGAATGCTGATTTTGCAGGGGAAAACTGAAGAGCAAAGTCACTTGATACAGACTTGCTTCAAGATAGGTACATGGAGGGGATCAGTGCCAACCTAATTAAAAACAAGGCAGAAACTGTGTTTTGGTTTGTAGACTGACATGTCCTTTCTAGATGCTCAGTTGAGGATCACCTTTCTTCACCTGTGAAACTTCTTCGAGTTCAATAGAACAAGGAAAAATCAGCTTTAACCTTTAAAATGAACTTTTACCAACTTAGAACCACTGTGCCTTTATACTAATGAATAGCCTGTAGCACAAACATCATTCAAACATTTGGGCGTTCATTAATTCATCTCACATTTCATTACAGGCAGTACTTCCCAAATCTGCTCTTATTTATCTTTCTTTTACAAAATATTCCAAGTGTACTCAACTGGGTGTTTGGAAACCTAATGTCCAGCACCAAATGCCATGCTCTGACCTCACCATTCTCACTGCCCTGAGCCTGTTGCCAAATTAACCCTGGGCCAGGATGGGGATTTCTAATACTAAATGTTTCCTCCTCATCAAAATGTGTGAGAGGGAAAAAAAAAAACCACCTCTTTTTCCTTTTCTGTAAGTGATTATTGGACCTTGAATGATACTAGAGAGAGAGAAATTTTCTGCAAATAAAATTTTCAATTGGTGTAACTCAGTCTATCATAAGTGAAATCAAGGTAAACCTCTTAGTAGAGTGAAGGAGCTGCTCCAAGTATTCTACAATGTCTCTTGCTTGATAAATAAGCTAAAATAATAACAATCATGTGATGGAATAGTCATTTATATTTGCCTTTTCACAGCACTTTACACACAGTAATTGCTTCTCTACAACAGTTCAACTTCACTGCCACAACAACAGCAGCCTTCATTTCCAGCCCCCACCCTCTATTTTCCCCCAAAAGGATATGCACCATGAGCACTCCTGAGCTCTCCAATTAATCATGACAATTAAGCAGGAAACTCAGCACTTTTAGAACAGCTTTTCATATCCACAGTGCCTTGTAAACATGATGCAAACATTGAGCTCCATGGGCAATAGTTGTTATCCACCAGTCACAGCTAAACCAGAGCCTTCTCTAAGAGGTGGTTCATCCTCTCCATCCTCAACCCAATCCAACCTGTCCTCCATCACCTCCTGCAATAGCTTAACCCTCCCCTTGCTGGGTCTACATCTCTCCATTCCCACAAAAAATATTCCAGGCAAATGAAACCTTTCCAAAGGTTTGTTTGGGGCTTTCTTCCAGTTTAATACCACCTGAGCAAAGAATTTTTCAGCTGTTCATATCAGTTCCTAATATACCTCAGCTTTTCGAGATGGAAATCAAAATTATAATAAAAATTATAGCTTTCCACTGTGATACACTGAGGTGGTGTTGCAAAGCACCAGTCTTTATCTTCTCTTGTTAGGAATGTCTTATAGAAAGCAGCAAGACTCTGAAAAAACACCTGCTAAAAAAAAAAAAAAAAAATTAACAAAAGCTGCTGCACTATGAAAAGGCTGCTGCAGCAAACAGGAGACAAAAGCTCATTGCCCAGAACCAAGAGAAACTTCCATGGTTCCCTTGAGGTCTCAGCATGAGGGACAGTTTTTGATTAAAAAAACATAAGGTTTTGTCTCAACAGAAGTTTCCTACTGGAAAATGTTAATATTGACTCTTTTTTGTTTTAATATCAAAATCTGAAGGTGCAAAAGGGTTTTTGTTTCACTTTTGTCAAAGCGTATGTTATTTCCTGGATTTTTTTAGGATTTTTCCTATACAGTTAAGTCTGCTTTACTGTCCCTACCCTGCTCCCAAGAAGAAGGAAATATAAAAAAATGGTTTTGCATGTTCCCACTGAATTTTTCATATGCTTTGAAAAACTGTTTCATATCTTTATTCCAAAATATGAAAGGCAAGATTAGAAGAAAACCCAAACCAAATAATAAAGAAAAAAAACCCAAGAAGAAGAAAAAAATGAAATAAATGAGAACTAAGAGTTTGCCACTGCACTGAAAAGGCCCTGATTTATCCTTAATTCTGTGACACCACCACTGACTTCAGCTTGAGCTGACACAAGAGCTGCCCAACTCCTCCTGCCAGACCCTGCAAACCAACACATGGAACATGTATAATTGTTTTCTC
The DNA here is from genome assembly GCF_036169615.1 of Heliangelus exortis. Classification (NCBI taxonomy): domain Eukaryota; kingdom Metazoa; phylum Chordata; class Aves; order Apodiformes; family Trochilidae; genus Heliangelus; species Heliangelus exortis. Next base: position 29,923,983 of record NC_092428.1, on the reverse strand, counting down.
ATTAATTAACATGCTTTAATTATTTTTTTTGTCTCAAGCAGCTGTCTTGCGTTTCTCTAGCTAAATGAGGTCAAAAGATTCGGGAACTGGGGGAGTGATATTTTACCTATTCAGTCTCATGGCCTCTGTATAGCAGCTGCCACTCTCCGAGGGTTAGAAAGACAAAAACTGTGAAGCTCTGATACTGTACAGCCCAACATTCTTTATGCTTTTTGTTCTCAACCAGAACTAATTTTTTGTTTATTCCACGTGGAGAGAAATCTCAGTTTTCCCCAATAAAATCCACCCAGAGCTCAGCTTCTCCATGTTGAATTGAAACCCTTCAGTATTCCTCCTGACTTCAGAACAGAGTTCTGAGTTCAGAGACACAAAAGGCAATGAGAAACAGCTCAGGCCAGGGAAAGAAAGAAACCTTTTGGAAAAGGAAGTGCTTGTGAGTAAAGAAAGTTGTTGTCCTCAGCACAAAAACTAGATTGAACCTGGCAGCAGACAGTAAACATGAGATAGGGAATAGAGGAATTGATAGCAATGGGGAAACTTTAAAGAGGCAGAGAAAGAAAAAGCAATAATCTAGATAAGAGGTGCCTGGAAGAAAGCAGTAAGCAATCACATCTCATACTGGGGGGTCTGGGAAGAGGAAAGTGCCAGATGCTGCTTTGTGAAATAGAAAAGGAACAATGGCAAAAAAACCCACACAAAAATGCTCCATGCTGAGTTATACCTGAATATTCAGACATATTATTACTCAAAAACTAAGCAGTGGATTTGAAGCAGTAGCTGAAGCAAAGCTTTTTATGGATAAAAGGTATTTTACTTTTTGTCTGCACTGATATTTATTGAGCTGCCCATCATTGCCTCCTACAGCTGGAGGGCAATAACAGCCTGAGGGCTGACCAGCTGGAAAGGAGATTTTCAGAGAAGTACCTGGGGGTCCTGATGGTTCACCTAGAAGGTGCAGTGTGCCTTTGCAGCAAAAAATCCCAACACTATCCTGGACTGCTGAGATTTGGGCATCTAAAACATAGAGGGCAGCTGAGAGAGTTGGGAATGTTCAGCCTGGAGAAGAGGTGGCTCAGGATGGGGCTTTATCCATGGAAGGGAATAAAGGAGACAAAGCCAGACTCTTCTCAGGGGTATGCAGTGAGAGAACAAGAAGCAATGGGCACAATTTGAAACACAGGAAAATTCCACTCCATCCTAAGAGGTTTTCACTGGGGCAGTGGCAAGCACTGGCACAGGTTGCCCAGAGAGGTTGTGGAGTCTCCACCTATGTAAATTATACAAACCTCAAATGGACAGGAACCTGAGAAAGCTGCTGTCACTGCCCCTGCTCTCAGCAGGTGACTTGCAGAAGTGTCTTACAGCCTCAGCCACTCTACGGGTTTGGAATTTTTGGTGGTATCTGAGCATCCCAATGGAAAGCCCAGAGGCAGCGGTTAGAAAAGCTTCAGAGCAAGCACCTGATGGCAATACTCACTTAACCCAAGCAGTGTATTTGATATCTGGTGCTCTAGGAGCCTAAATCAAAGCCCAGAGAATGAAGCTGAAGCATTTTTTATGGTTTATAAGAAATAAATAGTGAATCACTCTGCCAGAGGAGTGAGCCTGCACTAAGCATAAGCATCCATACTAAGCATGCAAGCTCCATCACCAGCTAGGAGCATGCTCATCTCCTTTCTAATGTGTGCCACTGTTTGCTGATCAAACAAATCCCTGTAGATGAATGTCTTAAGAATTCCCTAATTGCATTTAACAAAGCCTTTAAAAAGTCAAGGAGAAAAAGAAATCTAAAGGGATTTAACAGAATGGCAAGGTGATAACAAGTATTACAACCTGCAGCAGGACTATTTCTATCACTTGCATCCTCATAATGCTTGAGCATAAGATCATTCATGTGTAATATTGCACTGGTATCTAAACTCATTCCTTTGGGCTACAAAAAAACTGAAAGTTCTTTAATTTCCCAGGGTTATCAAGACCACAGACCAGCACAACCCTAACTCACTTGATGGTCACACACAAAGCCACAATTCCAAACATTTTGAGATGCTGTGGTCTCTGCTCAGCAAAGCATCCCCCTGGGCTCACACCATCTCCCACATCATCTCTCCCAGGACCTGGCACAGCTTTGTGAGGCCACCAGGGCTGGATGTCACCAGAGAGCACTTACAAAAATCACCTTATCCAAGGGGACAGGGAGATGCAAAGAGACAGAAGGGGCTGCACATTACAGAAACTCTGCAGGTGAGGGTCAGAAGGAGCATCCAAGGATCAACTGAATTATTCAGTCTCAGAAAATCCTTTGGGAAAATCAATCTTACGAGCAAATTTATTCACTGATTATTAAAATATGCATGATTTTTTCCAAATAAGTAATGATGTCACAGGAGAACATGGAATTGCAACAATAAACAAAGAAGGTTGCAAGTCTTCCTGTGAAAAAATGCCAATACTGATCATAAAATCCATTGTCAGAGGTGTTAATGACCAAGCTGGTGGTGTTTGCTGTGGCAACACAATTATATTTTCTAGAGATTATATTTCAGACTCCAGGTTATATTATTCTGCTCTGCATATACCAAGTTAACTTGTAGCTGAATAGTATTATTTCACTCTAACTATCCCCACAGTTTAGGTACCTAATGTTCCTCTTGAATATGAATGATATCTAATTCCATATTCCATATATCAAGCTTTTATACGCATACATACATAGATTGGTAGAATACCTTATAATAAATAAAATCTGCAAAAAGTTGTTGCAGCTTAAATTAGAGAACAAATTGGGCACTCCTTGTCTTTTTTTTTTTTTTTTTTTTTTTTTTTTGTCAACAACAAGAACTATAGCTTCAGATTAACTGAAAGCATGGAATATATCACATTTTAATTAACAGGCTCCTTCATGTGAATACCAAATTGTAATTAATTTAAAAATTTTCTTAGATTATAATAAGGCATTCACATGTCTCTATATATCTCTTATATACCAAATGAAATATTTTTAAAAACCAGAGATTTCTCAAATTTGAACTATCTGGTTATGTTTAGCAAGACATTTATCAAAGTAGATTCAACCACATTAATTTTGCCTTGTGGATGAAATTCTAATGGTGCTTTATGAAACAATTGCAGATTAATTCATGTTCAAATTCACTTTCTCAACTTGATTCATGTGCATCCTTTACCCGCTTACAGCTTCAGCACCTCTGACTACACTTTTTGCATCAATAAGGTAAAACTGTTTCTTATTCCAACTCTTCCAAACTCAGAAAATTTTTACAATTTTAGCTCTATATAACTTGCTGACCTTTAAGAAGTCAAATATTTCATTTAAATATTTTGTAATCCAAGATATATCTTTATAACATCAGAGTCGTAAATGAAATTTCAGGAGAAAAAAAAAATGGGCAGTCTGTTGTATTGTTAGACCCATTTATCAATGCTTTTATTTTAAAATAACCTTTTCCTATGGAAAAAAAAAAACTTTATTCTGGGCAAAGTTTAGCTTTCAAGGCAATTTTTCTCAAAGTAAAAATAGTTGCTTTTAATATTAAAATCACAGTATTGTGGCAATCTTGTGACTACGAGAAGAATTTGCTCCAATGGCACATCAGTTTTCTGTTAAGAAATAAATTTCTAATCCTTTAAATTCTTTGCATTGATGTGACATTAAAAAGTATTGTCCCAATCTTCATATCCATGGGGGCTGTACTGAGAAGAAAGAAAAAAACAATGGATCTCCACCTTGTATCTAAGTGTCAAAAATTGTCATCTCCCTCACATCTGTCACTAATAGAAGGGATTAAGAGAAATAATATAACTTAGACCAAAGATTCATTACATATACGAATGCATGAGGAGAGTTCCTCAAGAGCTGTGGGACCTTTGTATTGGAGCATGGATCATACAAAACATCTGAAGGAATGGAAAACAAAATTATCCACTGTGAGATGGAACAGGAATCAAGTGTTCTAGCCCTGCAATGTTGATCCTTCATCCCTCTTCCCCCCCGGCAGACACACAGGTGAGCCCAAAGGACAAGGAGAAGCAAGTTAAAACATCACTTTAAATTTTGAGGTAGAAAATGGAACTTATTTCCACCTTGTGCCTCCCCAGGGAGATGGGCACCCACCACAAAGCTCCTGCTCTATTGCAGTGTGGAAAGCAAGAGGTATTCAAGTTTCTTTCATACAGAAGATCTCTAATGTCTTGTGCAGGCCTTAGAAAATTAAATCAGGATCCTAAATTCAGAAGTAACTCTTAAAAAAGAAAACAAATCATTAGCTTATCTGAAGAACAAGAGAATGTGCTGACCTTCCTGACCATTTGAAACACTGACTTGCTTTATAACAGTACAAAGTTACCATAACTGCTTTTATGCTTGGTTATGTTTGTAAATTTGTCTTTTCTCCTTAGAAGAGCAGCCTTTGTAAGAGAAAACCTGGCTGTCCTGTCCTTACACCACTTCTGCATGCATTAGCAGTCTCATTGTGGCAATCTTCCCCTTCAACAGATTTTTGCATTCTCTCCTCCACATTATTTCATTAAGAGAGATGCAGTGGGGATGCTGCAAGGCCATGAGTATTAAAAGCCTGGTGTCACAGAAGATCAGATGTGACTCCTCTTTTTCAAAGGCTGAAAGTGAGGAAAAACAAGGCTCTGGGTCCTCACATGAAAAGATTCAGCTTCAAAGTTAACTCCAAACAAAAGAAATATAGATGGAAACATTTCCATTCATGATGATTGTGATATTTATACTGTGGACTACTCAAAGTTCATGCTTTTATTGTGATCTGGTTTAAATCTCCATAGATTTCATTATTTACACCAGTGTCTGACTTGAAGAAATATAGAACCAGTCTGAGGTTAGGTAAGGTGTTTGCTTTTTGTTTGTTTGGAATATTTTGAGGTTTATTACTTTGCAGATTATCAAAAGCTTTCTGCCTTTACCTCTTCTGTCTCCTGCCCAACATCACACACAAGTAATTCCATAGTTATGAAATTGAGAAGAGATGAGGACACATCCTCAGCAGCCGAGTCCCTATGGTCCTCCCTCTCCCTTAGCACCCCAGGAAAAGTCCCATGTCCACCACAGATCCTGCTGGGAGGAGGGGAAGCTCTTCCATCAGTCCCAGGACAGGGCTTTGTCTCCATTTCTTTACTTTTAAAGCTTTTTAGTTTCCTGCTCCTGATTTAATTTTGGGTGTTGTTGCTTTTTTTTTTTTTTTTTTTTTTTTTGCTAATAATACACATTCTTTATTCTTCAGACATTCAATGAAGCTCCTTTAGCACTTTGCACTTTGATTAATCTCACCTGCTAGCTCTTTCTTTTTAAGATAATCCATTTGGTTTGCATAACTTCTTTTTCTGGGATGTGCATAACTGGCTTTATTCTGACAGTTGCATTTTTAAGTGAATTTTCTATTACCATTTTGTTTTCTGGCTTACAAAGTGATTGCTGCTGGCAGCCTCAAGTGTTCCAGCAACAAAAAGCTGTTAAAGAGAGAAGTAGGGTTTCTACTTTTGATAATCTGATGTTACTGGCTCCCCCCCAAAAAACAGCATTTTTTATGCTGATCTTAAATCTTCTCCAAGCTGAATTATCTATCTTCAGTTTCTATTTCTCAGACATTAAAGCCTGCTGTTTTCTCTGATGTGTCCAATGAAAATGTGGCATGAAGAATTTAAAAATAAAAAGAAATGCCATGCTGCTCTTCTTTGATGCTTGGTTTATCTGTTCCCTAGGAAATTGAAGTCCTCCTTAATAATGCTCAGAAGTAATTGTAGTTTCTTGGGGGTTTTTTGCAATCAACTTATAATTTGCTGAAAAGGAACTCAGGTTTACAGAAAAATTATCAAAATTACTAGGAAACTGTTTTTTTTTTCCCTCGTCTTGGTAATGCACTGGATAAAGCTTTCATTGTCACTCCTTACTGACTTTCTACTGGCTTCAGTAGAAGCCCCACATTCTGTTCACCTCAGCCCATTTTCCTTCTTTGTTGGGTTAAGGCAAACCCAGTCAATCACCATTACTTTTTATTTTTAATCAGTTATCAGCACTCACTCATAGCTTTTCACCCAAACCATTATGTTATGAACACCTTCCTGCCTATATACCTGAAAGAGTTCAAAAGCTGTCACAGAGGCAGAGAAAAAGCCAAAAAATCAGAGCATTCTATCTTTCTTAAATTGAAGCTGGAATTCATTAAAGGGAATCACAGGTAACTTTCCAGGGAGGTGCCCCTGATCCATCTTTCCTCCTCCAGGGTTTCCCCTCCTATAGTTGGGTTCTTTTCTCCAAATACCTTATCAGTTCCTGTCATTAGTCCATGGGTACTTCCCTGTTTTGTTTTGGGTTTTTTTTTTTGGCAGAGTTCTTGTTAATCAATCTCTGCTCTCCTCAGAGGCAGGATTTTCCCTAGTTCCACTTCTTTAATATTTATTTGCTGTATCTTTAAAATTTCTTCAGCATTGAACTAGATCTTACTGGTAAAGTATCTGGGTCCCTCTGACAGGCATCCTATCAATCTATGGGTTACCCTTTGGAAACTGTAACATCTTGGGCATCATCCATGGCTTTCCTGGACTCACAAACCCCTTCCTTTATGGCTGGATGGGATAAGATTCCTGAAAGCACAGGGTAATATCCCAGACCCACTCTCCCTTTTTCTGTTTTTTTACAATTTCTAAATGGTGTCAGCACATACATTATTTCCTACCCGATAGTTTCCTACTGTATAGGTTTTAGTTTCCCTCCTGTTCCATTTAACACTTATTTTCTTACTCATATTGTCTGTGACATCATAGGCATCTTTCAGAATAACATTCTGTGTGCATCACTATACAATATAGTTATTACCTATTCCTTTGCAGGGAAAACAAATTATTCAGGAACTGGGACTGCTCAATCTAAGGATGAAAAGACAGAAATCATAAAACTGAGTATGTTAAATCAAACTAAAGAAAACCAAAATAATTTACACTCCATATTTCTAATGAGTAAGAAACAGGAGAGCATTTTTGTTGACAATTTTTTTAAGTGAATAACTTTTGAGCAGAACAGAATCACTGCCATTCATCTCAGTCCTACTTTCTGAGAGCTTCACCAGCCTGTCATGGGGTCTCACAGGAGCCTCATTTCTAGAAACAATCATCCAAATGCTCAGGTTTGCACATCCAGTGGGATTTCTCCTTGGAATAACTGCCCACATCCTTGGGAGCCTGGGTGTAATGCAGCAACATACCCCTTCCCTCTAGGGAAGAGTCAAAGTCAGGCAAGAGGAGGGGAATGGCTATCAACAGAGTTTGCTGGGAAATGAATAAGTTCAATTAAAGTTTTAGCACTATGACTAATGACATTCAAGGTCTAATTTACTGCTGGATGTACAGTGCATGGAAAACATTAATAAAGCCTTTTTCATGCACCACAGAATAACTTATACTCTATATCCAAATTAGGGTTTTAGCAATCCATTTCCAGAGCCCCTCTAGGAATTTCCCAATGGAGAGCTGAAGATGGATGAGGCAAATTCCTATTACTTCCCCTGTTTCAGATGTTTCTCTGGAGCCTGGGTCATGGTCAGCTCTCTGCTGGACTGTGGATTATTCCAGACAAAGTGGATATCTCCTACCCAGGGCAAATGTGCAGATCAGCCTCCCTGTTCAGTGCAATTGCTGGGGGGAGATGAAAAGGAAGGAAAAGATAACACCTGGGATTGAAATATGGAATTTACCTGGAAAAAGCTTCTCTAAAAAGCCTGGTAAAATTGTTCATGAATGGACATCAGCAGCTAGTTTTTGATGCAGACAGGGAAGGTGAAGACTACAAGACCTTCCTAAACTTGCTAGTAAAGCTTGTGTATACCTGGCTGCCTGTTAACCTGTGATGGGTACCTTGAGTCAAGCCCTGGCCCAAACACTTCCTAGGGACAACTTTGTCCTCAGGATGCAGGCAGCAATGCAATTCCAGAAGGCAGGATGCAGGAGTGGGATTCCAGGTGAAGATGTTCAATTTGCTTCCACTGAGTCTCAGTCTTAGCCCCTTGGCTCCAGAACCTCACAGAGGGCAGAAGCCTGAGCTAAATCTCCAAATGATGCCCACAAATCCAGGCACTGGGATAAAGGCATCACAGATCTCCATAATTCTGAAGGAGGAATTTCTCTGAAATCTCAGATCTGACAACTCAGAGTACTTTACACACTGGAGATGTAAACCTAGGCCCTGGCATCTGACATAAAGAGACCTTTTGGATCAGGCACCTGTCATATAAATATTCCCAATCTTCCTATTTATAGAATTGCTCTCACCTGTGCTCTCTGATCCATTGAACTTTAGACTCTTACAGTGACAAAAAAAAAAAAAATTAAAAAAAACCAAAACAAAACAAAAAAACCCAGAATAAAAGTATCTCAGCTGGAAGTGTGACCTAAGGGGACACACACCCATTAGTTCCAAATAGCCAAAGTCACAGTGATGACTCTGTTACCCCAGGAGATGTCTTTCCTGGATATGTGTTACAAGCAATGTTTTTAAACAAATGCCAACTTTTCTCTAGTCCTGTTCCACAGTTTGTGCAGGCCAGACATCTGCTTTCAGAAGAGGACTGAGGTCTCGCTGTCTGGAGAAATGCTCTCCTGAAGACCCAAGGGTGACAGGGAAGTTTGGATGAAGGGCAGGAAGAAAACGACCCACTTATAGTTCTGTTTCCCCATTACCTTCAGACTCCCAGACCATCATGGGGCTTGTTTGAATCCCATGCCAAAGCCCCAATCCCAGGCACTGAAGGGAGATGACCAAGCTATACATTGGGTACCATTCCAGTGAGTTCTATAACATATCCTTTCTTAAAGCCAGCCTTTTGCCTTCTTCAAACCAACCTTTTATCTTTAACAGAAAAGAAAATCAGCGGGCTACTGATCTTCTAAAGGGCTGAGCCTATTCCTTGAGCAAGCAGCTATCTCTGGTGAATACCAGCATCAAAAGGTTGAGAAATTGTTGCTTTTGCCTCAAACTCCTCAGGGAGTGGCAAATTATTATTATATACAGCTTATAGATGCCTCTGCAGGAGTTACCTATCATGAAGAGAACATTAAATTCTAATTGATATCCTTAACAAAAGCTGTCACACTGATTTGAGTGTCTTTAAGTGAAGGATTAATTGCCTCTCCCTTGAATATCTGATTTGGATCTGATTACATCAGATTCCCTGCTCTACAGCACAGAACTTCCTCACAGCCCAACCCCTGCATGGGACTTCATTATCCTAAGAGCAATGCCAGCTGTGATTTCTGTGGGGCACCATTATCCAAGGGGATTCCAGCTCTCTCACTTCATCCTTTTGGCTTTACCACTGGGGTGTAGAGTCTGCCAGACACAATAGATGTCTTTCAGGACAGAAAGTTTGAGCTTCCCACAGCATAAGGCTGAAGACCTTAAGAAAAGGGGCAAGGGGTTTTTTTGGTAGTTTTCTTGTGCCTGGGGGTGGTCACCCTTTGAACAAATGTGGGCTCTGGGACATTTCCAGAGAGGACAACAGAAAGAGGAGAGTGTTGTGTAAGAGATGTGTTCTAGAGGCACAATTTATTAAATTATTTAGCAAAGATTGGCAGCCTGGCTGCACCAGCAACTTCTGCTTCTTTCTCTGACTGGATCTAGCAGAAAACCACAGGATTTGCTGTGGAAACATCATCATTATTTGCTCTTTTCAGAAAAATTGTTCAACTCTCAACTCCATTGCAAGAGAGGCACTCAGCTATGAGTCCTTGACAGGGTTAAAGCCTGTAGTGATTTATTCACACTACACCTTGGAAAGGGAAGTATAGTAAATACAGAATTCCCCTTCACAAATATCATGTTTAAGTTTAGTAAAAGATGCAACAAACTAAGGAGATCCTCTCATTACTTTCTTGGTATATGAAAACACATTTATTGGTGTGGCCATATTTAAAAATCTGTTCATTCTATGCTGGGGATACCTTTTCCCAGTGACAGTTCAGCCAAAACTATCAGATTTTTGTGGAAAGCTCCCACTGTGAAGAACCTGAAAAGTTTTGAAGAGTTTCAGTGTCAGAATCTTGCATTAACCTGTCCTTTGGTTGAAAAGCAATTAAAAATAAGCAAATTCAAAAATAAGCAAGCCAGGGACATTGTGAATGGGACAATGAAAACCAACACATCCCCAGCCACAGCTCCTCAGCCCTGCCCTGGGGCAGCTCAGGTGCTATTAAGAAGAATTAGAGGAGCAGTGGCTGAAAACTGCTTGGAAAAAGTGCCAGAAAATCTTTTGCTGCTCCTCCCCATGCTGGTTAGCCATCCAAAGGGCAGAAAATTAGACACAGCTCAAGTTTTCCTCCTCAGGCATGACCTTCAGTCCTTCCTGCTGCCTGAGATCTCAGCTCCCGGTCAGCCTGGGCATTCAAGGCCTGATTGCAATTATTCCAATTCCTGTACTAAAAATAAACAAAAGCTCATCAGGAGACCTCACTGAAAAGCAGGCTGTCCTTAAAAACTTACTTTTTTTTTTTTTTTTTTTTTTTTTTTTTTTTTTTTTTTTTTTTTTATCACGCAAAAAAAAAAAAGACTGTGATGCCAGATTTTCAGATTTTCCCTCTCTCCTTTTTCTCTCTGGGGCTTTTTTCAGTAGCAAAACAGAAAAGGATTGAACATGGTGTAAAAAGGTAGATGAACAGATTTTCCATAACCTTACAAATAAACAACTTGACCATAAATCCCATGAAGGATATTTGCACTTTCATTTATGAGAATGCAATGCAAAGGGTTAAAGTAACCTGAAACCAGTAGTTTTTAGGAGCTGAGCAGACTACAATCTATACAAGTACCTCCTACCCACACCTTAGCAGAACAGTGCTAAAAATCCTTTGCATTTTTAAAAAGGCCTTCTGCTTTTTCCAAGACTTTCACACACACCTCCAAGCCCCCACACTGTTTGAAACATTTCCATTCTATTTTTGTAAACACAGGATTACAAAGTGTCCTACAGTGATATTGCTATCCAGATCCTAGTGAACAGTCTTCCATAAAATCAGCTTGCTGAGAAGAGGCTATAAAGCCCCTGAAATTAGACAACATGACCAGGAGAGATATGAAGATAGATGAATATTCTGCATTGGAATCAGTTATCAGCCTGCAAGAGTCTTGCAAGGAGATGCCTACAGAAGGCTGATGAGTACCAGCCAGTGGTAAATGGAGCAGGAGCCTCCAAGCAGGAGCAAAAGAAGTAAGATTTTTTCAGAAAAATGTTGCATTATTCAAGGTGTTCATCGGAGAGAAATATCTGCATCTTTCTGCACCTCCCTATGATTAGATAAAAAAGGACAAAAAGAAGGTGAAAATGGACATGCCAAGGCACAGAAAAATTTCTTTAGGGAAACAGCTAAGCAGGCTAGGACTTCCCAGACCAGAACAGAGATGCTCAGGGAAGATACAGTGACAAAAATCTAGAATTCCAGGCTGAGAGTAGAGGTGGTTTGTGCACAGTCTCTTCAGGTTAAGAAGTAGGGGACAGCAAATTAAACTGGCAGCTGGCAGGTTCAGAACAAATAAAGTGAGATTGTTCTTTATAATCCCCACACCACAAGAGGTTTTTTTCACCTTAAAAACTGCACAGAGGCTCAAGGAAAGGATGGAAAGGTGGATGGCAGGGAGCCAGCTGAAAATTACCAAACACCCCAACAAATATCTGCTGGGCGGAGCAAGCTGCCAAGTCTTCAAAGCTTGAAAATAACTGGAGCCCTGCATGCCTCCCCTCTTCTTCAAGGGGCAGACTCACATGGCAGATACAGAGCCATCATGCCTAATAGCTCACTTGAAAATGTCTATTTTCTCTCCTGGGTACCTGTAGAGATGATGAATACCACTGCACACCAGCCTATTTTCCTGCTGTTTGGTACCTGGGTGTTGTAAGCATTTAGATGTCTGGCTGCTCTCTTGCTCCATATTTCTACAGCCTTTGCACTAAAACACAGCAAGAATTGGGGTTCAATTACTTTTGAAAACTGCATCCTGAACTCCCCAAGTTCTGAGAAGAAACAGAATCTTAATGACTGTTGTGTCTTTATCAAAGCATTGATTTACAGAGCTCTTAAAAGTAAACGCCTGGAATTATTATAGTTAAATTATGATCTAAGTAACTGTAAGAAAATTATACTTTCTCTTGGAAAGAGAAATTTGCCTTTGCCCCCCCCCCCCCCCAAAAGTCCTCTTTTTCCCTTAGGGAACCTAGAGGTATTTGAAATGGTTGTGCTTTATTTTCATAAATACAGGGAACCTGACATGGTGTCACTGCAGACCTACACTTCATCCTGACCAGATAACCCAGATATTTATCATCTCATTTAAGTTAAGTTATCCAGGATTTCTGTGAAGCACAGAACATTGCTGCCCTGAGGCAGACTAGATCTGCAGAGCAATATAAAGAGCCATAGTGCTCCAGGAAAAAAATTAATACCAAGTTTAAGGGAAGAAAATACCATACAGCCAGGCACCTGGTCACCCATCTTCCAAATTCCACCCATCACCCAACTGTCCTTTCCCCAAGCCAGGGAGAAAACACTTTCCTCCCAGACAGCACTCAAAATCCTTAGTGCTAATCAACTGCATTGAGCTTGAAATATTTAATACTGCCAGTTTTTTTATAAAGTTATAAGGATTAAGTGAAAGGAGGCAATTTTGCATAATCAATCTTGAACTGCTCTAGCTAAGAAATTATCAAAGCACAAAGAAAGAAGAAAAAAAATATTTTAACACAAAATTCAGGGTAATTTAGTTTTCTACAGGATGATTTTGCAGTTTTATTCATTTATTCCCCCAGTCCACTGCATGGGAATTAAAGTGCATGTTGTACACCTTGTTCCACAATGACAAAATTAATGGCTGTATTAATACAGTTCTTTATAGAAACATAAAACCAGGTAATAAACTAGAAAAGGATTAATTCTGAGTTGCATTTATTATGCAGCATCTATATTTAAGGGGAGATTCACATTGAAGCTCCTCATTATCAGAGTTTAGACCATTTGAGGACCTGCCTCACTAAAACAGGAGCCTCTGCTAAATACCAAGTTTTATTCTGTTCTCACACAAGCACTGAAAACATGGTCCAGAAAAATACTCCCACTCATGCCATGAGTACCTCCAGTACTCTGCTTCTGTGGCTCAAGGCTTCACAATTTCAACCACTGCTACACACACAGGAATCACCCACCTGCTGTGTCCTCTGCAATAATAATAATATTTTCCAGGGAGAGGAAAAGTGATAAAATTATATTAAGCCAGAGGGTATGGACAGAATCTCATTTTTAAGTTCAAACAATATGCAACCGACACTCCAGATAAGGGAAAGCTTAAGAAGTTCAGGTTTCCTAAATGCTGATGAGCAGTTCCCTGAAGCTGTTTCCCTGCAAAATGATGAGCATCAAGGGTGGTAGTGCATGCTAATGACTGAACCATGGCTGGAATGAAAAAAACAAATAACCATTCCTATTCTGAGTCTAGGTGCTGACATGAGATCTCATTGCTTTAGATGTAGTAAGACTGCAACAATTAGAAAATTAGATTAAATTTTTTTTAAAAGTGCGCATGAAGAACAATCTGAGAAGGTAAAAAAAAAAATCAGAATAAAAAATTAACCTAATCATTGGTGCTAAAATTATGCTTTTAACATATGCATTCTGAATCCAGTTATATCACTAATAACTCTTTCCACTGGGAGAGAAACTTGAGAATTTTTACAAGTAAACCACAACAAGTCCTAAGAAAGGAGCCAACAGCTGTGTTATTGGGTCCTGCTTCTATCTATTTCACTGCCTATCAGTTTCAAAGCTAAATTTGATGAGAAGTTAAGAAAACAAAGTGAGACAAAAGGAGAGAGGTTTGAAGAGAGGTTTTAAACAGCACAAGAAACACAGTGTAGACATTTACAAGCTCTCTGAAAAATGATGAAACCTTGGAAAAATGCATGAAAATATTTGTCTGAGCTGGTAAAGTGTAGATGAATCATGGCTAAAATTACAGAGAGAACAGAGAAATCCAGTGTGATACTGTGGGAATCTTTAAAGAGGTTTTAGCCAGACATGTGCAGTGCAAAAGTGGCTAAGTCTTTAGCCACTTAAATTGGTTAAAAAAGAGGTTTTGTGATAATTTATGTTCTTCATAGGAGAATTCACATCCTGTTTATTCATACCATGGATGCATATTAAATTTATTTCCTGATAACCTTGTCACCCCTCTTTTTGAGCAGCTGTCAGCTCCTGCACTTTCATTCACATTTCTCTTCAGAGAAGCAGTTTCTAATATTCTGTAAAATGCCTGTTTTAACTTAAACATAGAGAAAATATGTGAATCCATGATTCTTGAAGCCCTCATCACAGAGCCGAACTCCATCCCATCACAACCCATCTACCAGCAGAAAGGCTCTGCCCCCCCAGAGCATCCACTGGCATGAAGAGAGAGAAGTGAACACAGGGAAGAGGTGGCTGGGTAGTACTGCCAGCCTGGAAAAGCAGAACTCAAACCATGCAGAATAGCCTACAATAGGCTTTGCCTTTGCACAGTCAATGAAATCCAACAATTTTGCATCACAGGTCCAAAGATGAGTACCCCAAGAAAGAGGAAAGCTCCTAAGAAAAAGCAAGAGGCTCACTGATGCTATTCTGTGTTCAGAATCCCAATACAAAGACAAGAACCTCCCACTTCAAATTTTTTTTATTCAAAATACACAGACATTAAATGTATGGCTGGGGAAAGATGTAGGTGTAAATATTTCAAGATGCCTGAAGAGCACAACTATGGCAAATGTATTGTTATGTTGGCTTTAGGGGCTGTCCTCCTCCCACTCTCCCCTCTACTCAAATATGGCATTTTCTCTTGATTTGAGCATCATGCCCAAGATACTCAGCTAAAAATCTGTTTCTCTTTTACATACAAGGGCAGCAGGAGATGAACAACTGAGATGAACAACTGAGATGATCAATGGCTCTTGAACAGGCTCTCTGATTGCCTTTCATTAGCCAAAGTGATTTGAAAGTTGTGTGCTGGGTTTTGGAGGAGAGCAGGGAGTGGTAACCAATTAAAACTTTTATCTTCACTCAAGAAGCCACATGTTATGTAATTCCTGTAGCTTATAACTCCTGGAGTGCCCAAATTTCATGTTCAGGTCAGAGTCTAACATGAAAAAGATCAATAAAGCAACAGAGAAGGGCTTGGGTCTGTTTTCCGTCTCTCCTGCTGTTTTTTAAGGATTTAAGTTGGAAACTCTCCTGAGCTCTGCAAGGAGATTCCCACCACTCCACAGATGTTGGGTAATTATGAGCTGCAATGGGTAATTACTGAAAACATGATATACTTTCACAGTTTGAGACATCAGAGACTGCAGCTAGACCCAGGACTTCTGGAACACAATTGCTATTTGTTTCCACAATGAGCAAAATGTTGTTGGCAGTGTGCAAAGCTTTGACCTCTCAAGACCTATGGTTTTAACTATGGGCAGCCTCTGGAAAACAGGGCTAATAAATGTGTCACAGCTAAGTACTCTGTAAAAAATTATTGTGCACAAAAGTATGGTTATACTTTGCTGTCCCTGCAGCAACCATCTTGTGGTTTCTGTATTTGCATATTTCTGGAGTATAAAATGAAGGTTTGAGAGGTTCCTTCTTAGAAGCTGCACTAGCAGGTTCTTGTGATGAAAACTATTTACATCCTGTCTTGGACCTGGTACCAGGAACTTCTGTATAAATTACAGCATTATTATTACTGCTTGAGTTAATTTGACAAATAATTTTCTGCCACTGATCTTAGCAAATCTTCTCTTCCAAAAGGAAGCACTTGATGCACTGGGCTCTGCCATAGTCCCACAGACAAGCCATAAATAAATTGATTTAAGCTGAATCCTGGATTCTCATCACCACCTCTACACGTCCTTGGTAGCTGTACCCACTTCTGTGTATTCTGTCAACATCTATGAATATCCCCTGAGCTGGAAGAAAACTACACAACCAAATTAACACTCTCACAAACCAGACACAAACACCTCTGAAACATCTTCCTATATTAGCAAATTCAATTTGACATTGCAGTAATGCAGACACCCATGTTTTGGTGATATGTAACAACTGAGAACATAACAGGAGGCACTTGCCCTTGGGCTAACAGAGAATACCTGTTTTCTTAAAACTTTATTTTAGGCAGGATGGGGTTAGTCTCTTCAATGGCCTTTAGACACCAGGATGCTAAACAGAACAGTTAATGAATAAAAATAGAAATATCCCTTCATGCACACGGTGGGCCTACAGTTGTTGTACATCTTTCTCCTTATTAATATTTAAATATTGTTCAGTCAACCTGAGATTATTAAAATACTTGACATTCAAGCTCCACAAACACTGTTGCATGGCAATTGCCTGTAACAAGTGGCCTGAGTGCTACTACCCTCACCTTCCTTCTCTGTTGGGTGTTTAGATAATGCCAAGTGAAAAGCCCAGAGGAGGCACAAATAAGAGAAATTCTAGAGCCAAATCTTTAGAGCCAAACAACCAGTTGAATAAACACACAGAGGTATGTTTAGGACTCAGGCTGCAGTGACAACCACTCATAAAATTTACTCTGCCTTAACCCTATAATACAGATAAAAAAGAGATGCAGATAGTTGAAGTACATTGCCCAAATTCACAGGGATTGAAGAAACACAGACAGACTAAAAACCTCCACCAAAACAGCAGAAAACACTCCAAATATTCTTTCCATGCCATTCACAGCATTTGTAGAAGTCAATAGGGTCCTCTTGGGGTTTAACAGCCTAACAAAAAGAGCAGCACAACACTGTGTTGTCTTTCAAGTAAACTCCAAAATCTTGCAGATGATGTTTTGTCCTTTTGTCCCCTAGGAAATTAGTAGGAGATGCACAACTCACTCCTAGATTTGTTTTCTCCAGGTGCAGTCCCCAAGCACTGCTCTCCTGCCAGCAGCACAGCAAAACAGTCAGGGATTCCTCTGACTCTCTTCCCATACCCACTGGGGGGTACCTCACAGCCTTATCTTCCGTCAAAATAATATTTCTTTTTTTCTCCCCCGGTTTTCTTTTCCCTGAATTCCTTTTTCAGTAAAGAGTGACCTGAGGCATCCTGGGTTTTTTCCAAAACTTGATTTGCAGCTCTAAAACTTTGGAGAGATGGCAAGATTTCAAAATACAAATGAGGCAAGGATGTGTTTAATGGTCTGGGAGAAGAAATGAAATGGCAAACAGGGCTTTATTTATATATATATATATATATATATATATCTGGCATTACCCCAGCTGAGTCAATACCATATAAAAATGAGAAATCTACAAGTTTTCTGCTATTCAGATCCCATCTCCAATGCATTCAAACGGATCAGTATTGCAAGGGGCTGTAGAATACCGGAAGCATCCACAATTTGGGAGAAACATTATCCTCAGAAGCTGTAACTGAAATGTCTACAGGGAACTGAGTGAATAGCACTTATTTCTGTAGCTGTTGTGGTATTCTAGTTAAGGGTTACAGTGCAGCTATGCTGAAGGGTAAACCCTGACAGAGCAATAGAGGAAAATGAGTCCATTATCCCCCGTATAGAAGTCTCCAGTTTCTCTCAGGCTTTTATTCAATTCTGAAGAAGGTACAGCAGTGACTAAAAAAAAAAAAATCTTTTCAACTAGGATTGTCATCATCAACCACCTGGGGATTTACACAGTTCTTTTCATCTCCAAAGCACTTCCTGATCATTAATGCAGCCAATTCCCTCAGCTGTCTGTGAGCAAAGGTCATTACATTCATCCACTTTGCCCTGAGAGAATAAAAAGGTATTTTCTGCAGTTTCACCTGCCAGGGAACTCAATGCTGATCTCATTGGGCCATGCTGGGGAGAGACCTTACAGCCACTCGTGTCACACCTCGTGGTACAGTCCTCAGCACACACCATGGCCCATGCCAGAGGAAAGACCCAGGGAATTCATCTGCAGCTTAGACTAATTGCAGGAAAAAAATTGTCTTGCACATCCAATAAACCTGACAGAAATAATGATGCTGGTGGAAGGTAGACAAGAGTTACACCACCACCACCACCTCTCAGAAAGTGCCCTGAGCCAATGCTTTCTCCTCTTTGCTCAGGGAGGCAACAAGGAGGGAGGCTAAACTTGTGTCTCAGCCCAGTTCTGCTCCATGAGGATCAGCAGTGCCAAACTGAACCCCCTGATCCCACCTGGAGCAGCCCTGGAATACACCTGTGCTGCTGCTTCCTACTCAATGGACCCTCAGAACCTTTGGGCACTGACCTGCAAATTAATTCCCCAGGGAATGCATGCACCCTTGGGCTGCTTAAAAGATAAAATGTGGTGGGCTTGGGTTTTTTTTTTTGTGTGTAATTTGTCTTTCTTTTACCTGTGGCTGAGCTTTAACTAGTTATTTGGTTAAATGCTCAAAACCCAAATGCCCAGGACTTGCCAAGAAGAGAGGAGGCTGTGCCCTGGTATCCAGGGCAGCACAGCTTCACCCATCAGCAGCATATTGCAGGGACAGGTCAGGTAACCTGTGTGTGGATCACTGTACCCATGGCACACCATGCCACCTTTTTCACAAATATATTCCTTAAAAATCTTCCTTTCAAGTTCATGATGCTTGCACTTAGAGAATAAAGCATTAATCATGCAGGGCTTAAGGTGGCAAAGAGAGGGAGGAGAAGCAGGCTTGCAGTTAATCAGAATTTTCAAGGTTCAAAAGTCTCATTAGAAACTAAGTTAAAATTGCTTCCCCCTCTCCTCCCTTCCCAGAATTTCTCTCAAGCTCCTCCCAAGGTTTGCCAAAGGTTTTATCTGGCAAGCAGAGCTGCGCCTTGGATTTGAAGCTGTATTTGCAATCACAGTGCCTCAAATTGAAACATTTCAAGATCAAACAGGTATTTTGGTGGGAAATTTGACTTTGACAGAATTCAGAACTGGTCCCCCCAGGACACAGTCAACTCTCACTCATTTTTCCTTTCCTCCCTATTCATTTCCATTCCTCCCACACCCTTAAATTGTAGGGTTTTACCAACTCTGGGGAGAGAATTAGGAAGACAATCTTAGGGCTGATTCTTTCCCTCCCATCTTTTACTCTGTGTAAGCAAACAAACATCACCCTGCAAGACTGAAATAACAATTAACAAGACTGATACAATAATTAACACAAAGCACCAAACGAAGCAGCAGGAAAGGTGAATTTTTAGCACTTTCTGCTTCTAGGCTAAAGACATACAGATTGATTTTTAGGCTTCACCTCCATAACATTTCAAACAGCAATGAAATAACTTGATTAGTATGAGACACTGATCTAGGAGGCTGAGGAAGATGTCACCAGCATTTACATTCTGCTGGCTGAGCCACCTGGGTAGAAAAGCTTATTTTAACCCTCTGTATTCAAAGGGCAATCAATAAGTTGCTTTGTTTCTATGCTATCACATGAGCTTGTGCACAAAAAAAAAAAAAAAAAGAAAAAAAAAAAAATCTAAACCTGAAACATTCCTGCTGGGCTGCAAAGGATTAACCCCTTCTAAGCCCAGTCTGATTCTATACTCACTGGACAAGCAGAGGTTTGTAGAAAATACCATGGAGATACCAGATAGAGATTATCCATCCTTGCAGCATGTGGAAGTCAGCATTTAGGGCTTGGAAATTTAACCTTTTTTTACTGTAGTGATATATATCAATGTTTCAGTTTGTTCCATTTACCAATTTTGTCCTTTTCCTGGGAGTTTTATTCCACTGTACAGTGGCAAAATAAAGACCCAAGATGCTTTAAAAATCATCCCTAAATTCTGGATACAGTTATTGAAACTGGAAGAAACCATTTGCTTGAGTGATAAATACAACTGAGGGTATGGAAAAGAAAGGATAGATGAGAGAGAAACTTGATACTGGTTATGTTAGCAATGGTTTTTTTCTTATACTTTCCTCTGCTTCCCATTTACTGACTGGATATGGGTTCAAAATGGACAATGATCTTAAATAACACACCAGTCAATGAAGCTTCTTCTCTTATTAAACTTGTTCTTTCCTTTTGCTTCCATATCCTGTATTTTTTGGCAGTACTCAAAGGTCTTGTCTGTGATGCTGAAGCTGCCTATTCAAGTCTGATATATTTACATTGCTGTGGGGAAAAAAATTAAAAGGAAAGGGATAAAACTTGGGGATTTCTGTTTGTTTGTTTGTTTTCCCCAGAGGAAAATTGTCTTTAGCACTGAGAACTGCCTCACCTATGTTAAACACACTTTTCCACTAATGTCTAATTAAAAATCTAATATTCACACAATTTTTCTATTGTAAAAGTCTGCTGAGGCCTGAGGAATTCTAGCTGGATGATATATTTTGGAAACAGAAAACAAGTAAGTATTACCGAGGTCTCCCATTCAAATATTAAAATTTTATTTCAGGTAAAACTTCCACATTTCACTTCAGATTTTGGTGGTAATACTCACTGAAACCCTTTTTTGATAAAGAATTATATTAAGATTTTGGCATTAACCTTGAACATGAAGGGAGAATTTAGCAGGGGGAAAATGTATTTTGCTTATATTTACTTCAGATATTGTCATAAAGAATGCTGACATTTTCTGAGTAGCTATAATTTTTTAAAAAATGTATGAATTAAAAAAGAAGTTGCTGAAAACCCAGCTAACTTCTTACACATACGCAGATTGATCCTTTTAGTTTTCTAGTAAACAATCCTGGTTTACATAGGCTGGTTTATAAAAGGATTTATCTGCCTGAGAAGGCAGATTCCAGAAAGAAAAGCTGTTAACTTTGGTTTGACTTGAATACCTGTAGTGATTAATTTCCTGCTGGGATTGTTCAGAAAGCCTTACACTGTGAAAGAGATAAAACAATACAGAATTGCAAGTTTTATTCTAAAATAAACTTGCAGCTTTTGTTCCCTGCCCAAATGTCCAAATTAATCATCTCCCTTCAAACTTAAAAACATTGTGGAGATCCCCACAAAGCAGAACCTGAGAAATATTCCCCTTGGCATTTTATTCTCAAGATGGATTTAGCAAATCTCAGCATAAAACAGCAAATCCACTGTGCTGAGAGCTGTGAAATGGACTGGACAGAATATGCAATAACACAACACAATCACTGCAAATTTTTATGCATATATTTTTCAAGTAGATATAGGGTAATTCTCAATCTTCCTGGCATTTATTAAGCTCCATCAATTGATGAGAGTTGAAGTTAAATTATTGTAGTTTAAAGTGAAATCAGCCATCATTGTGATACAGTCCACAAAGAACTCTATCAATAAGAATATTCCTTTTTTTGAAAGCTTTTAGTAAGCTAAGGAGAAAAGTTTCAGTTCTAAATGAATATTGACTTTTGCATTCCTACTGAAACTGGTTACAAGAGAATGCATTTATGATATTAATGTAGTCACTTACAAATAAATACACCAAGAAGGTACCAGAAACTCCAGGTTTTATGTATGGTGTTTTCAGCCACCCATGGTAGGAAGTGAATTATGTTTTGTGGTTTGTTTCTTTCTTTCTTTGGGGTTTTTTAGCAGCAAAAACATTCATGTATGTTTTCTGCAAGCTATCTTTGTCTCAAAGGATGGATGAAGCAGAGTATCTGAGTATACCTGCTAGGCAGCAACATGCCAAGAAAAAGCAGTCAGGATATGACAACTTTCTCATTATCAAAGATGCTATGGATTGAAGGGTATCAAAATCAGGCTCTTACTGATGGGTCAGGTCTAAGGGACTTTGGCAGCATAATTTGGGAACTGCTGCTGCTTGGTGGAGAGACAGAGACCTTTCTGTCTCTCGTGCAGCCCATCTGGCATCTCCCACAAGCACTGAATTCACTTCCCCAACACAAGCAAGTGAATAAGCCCTGTATGCTTGGTACTTCATAGAATTTCATTTAAAGGGAACTGAAAAAAAAGAAAATAAGGAGGAAGGAATGAGCCTGATTATTTATACAACAAACTCTGCACTGTTCTCCTTGGTCACGGCTAATTTCATGCAGTGATATCATTTGTGTCACTGCTGACTGGCAATGGAAGAAAGACAGTAACTCACACAAACTGAAGCTAAGGAAATGATTATGGGTGTTTTACCACCACAAAACAGAATAAATTCAAGTGGTTTAGTCAGGTGAAAACTATTATTCCAGCAGTCACACCTCAATGCCTAAATACTGCTCTTTGGGAAGAAATCCACATTCATCTTGGTCATCAAGCCAGGATTCCTTTAAACGAAAAAGAAAAGCTGGATTTTACCCCGACCTCCTTCCCCTTTTCTTTGAGTGGTAAGAAAATGAGCTGGGAATTCAGCTGCAGAAATAAAGCTTGTAACATGTGAGGTCCTTTAGTTTAAGGATGCATTCAGTCATAGGTGTAGAGAAGCTCCAGACCAATGAACTGATCCCTTCTTCAGGAGTGCAGAGATGTAAGAGGTCATTAAAGGCCTATTTCTAAATGCCATGATAACTATCACAAGACTAAGGAACAAATTTCTTCATTAAATGTTTCAATTGCTTACACAGATTGCTGTGTAAGACTCTTCACTTCCTTTTCTTTAAGGAATGAAAAATTCATTGAGGCCCTAGGAAAAAAAAAAAACTCGATTCCTGTGGGTGGCAGAGTTGAAAAAGGTCAAAAATATTTTTTTTTTTTTTTTGTCTTGTTTAAAACCCTTAATCATGACTTCTTTCAATTTGGGAAGGACATAATTACTGCAGGCAGGTTGGAGAAGGACAGAGAGAGCTTCTCACCACCCACTAGAGATCCACCTGGCAGAATGGGTTCAGTTCTGTGGTTCCATCCCAGGAGGCTGCTGGGGAGGCTGAGAGATTATTGGGAGCACAACATTGCTCACAGAAATTTGATGATCTTCAGCAAAACAACACTTGTAGGCCCAGTGCTGGATGTCTTCAGCTTATTTGAGAGGTTGTGTCCCTCTACAAGATCAAATCATCTTCCAGGATGAGAGATTAAAACTCTACTAACTGTGCTGTGAGCTCTCGGGCCTCTCAGTGCTCAGAGCCATCTGATTAATAGACTTAATACAAGTTTATTTGGCTTTATAAGTTTTCCTAAATCAAAACACACTCTGTTATCATCAGGGTGTTCCATACAAGATGTTTCCTAACAGTTAAATTCCAGCTATTCCCAATGGTCAACCAACACCATGAAGGACTGGGTAAAGTCAAGTTACTATGCTCTTAAAAGTATAAAGTGGAATCATGGGTGTCCTGGTTTGGGCCAGGATAAAGGTGATTTTCTGTCTTGTACTTTTGCTTTCAGCTAAGTCTCCTGTAAGTAGTTGCACTTGCTGAAATTAACAGCAAGTTTCTCAGACAGTGTGTGTTTCTAGGACTGATAACACTTGATGTTTATAGTTACTGCTAGAGACTGGTATGCAGAGCCAAGGACACTGCTCAGCTCTGAAGAAAACATAAAGAGGTCCCACCTGTATCCCTCCTTTGGGGAGGAACGGACAAGATAGATGCCAGAATTGACCAAACAGAGTATTCCATCCCATATACGTCATCCTCAGTATAAATTTGAGGGATCACGAGGGCCAAGCCAGATTTCCTGCTTCCAGCTTCCGGCTGCCTGCCCTTCCTGCTTCCCTTCCTTCACCCCGGCATCCTGGAAGGATCCCGTCCGTTTGCCTGCCTGTGCTCCTGATCCGTGCCAGCCCTTATCTGTGTGTTCCTGCCTCCAGTTCCCGACTGCTGCCGACTCCAGGAGTCCAGCCTGGACTTTCCCAGAGCTGCCCTGCAGCCTCGGTGGTGACGTGAGAGCTATTGGGGGAAAGGGGGGAGGAATGTGGTATCCATTTTCTTGTATATTTGTATATATTTATTAATTTTTCCTATTTATCATTACTGTTTCATTAAAGTTGTGTAGTTTAGTTTCCAACCCATAAGTCTCTCTCCCTTATTCTCTCTCCTTTCTTATCCGGGAGGAGAGAGAGATTAATAGAGAGCGTCTGTTACTCGGTTTAATTGCCGGGCCAGTGTTAAACCGTGACAATGGGCAAAAGTCTGGTTGAGCACCATAAAAATAAAAAAATAAAAATAATACAAAATACAGAGAAAAAAAAAAAACACCACACCAAATTTACACAGGCAGTGTATGTGGAATTTTGGAGAAATTACTGCTTTGGCTCAGGTTAGCCAAATCTTTATCAAACACTGTGCAAATGGCAGATTATTTGATGTAGTTGGCAAGGCTGAGGCAGTTTCATAGGTAAAAGAATGCATTCCTTCTCTTTTATAACTAGATCAGTGCTTCGTAGCTTATTTCTTTGTACCACATAATTTCCTCTGACTTACCCATATGGTTTTATAATCTCCATCATTAAGTGATAACACTTAAAACTTCAGAAAAACATTCAGAATCTTTACCAAACCTCCTCCACACTTTGTTACTTGCAGTGCAATGCAGGGTCAACTAAAATTTTAGTTGTCAAATTAAACAAGGAGTTTTCTGATCAGTAAACAAGCTGGGACACCCATGTTTACAGTGCACACATCCAGGACATCTAAAATCTGTTTCCCATGGTATAGAAAGCAAAAAAAGTTGTATGGATACTACTGAGCTTTTACCACTTCAGCAAAAATAACTGTTATTGAATTAAATATCCCCAAACCATTGCAAGTCAAAAGAGCATCAACATTTGGGTTGAACAACCCAACCACAGCCTGGTTTCAAGGCTCAGCCTTCCATCGGAGGATTTCCATCCCTTTTTTCACAACCTCTTCCTCTCCTCCAATGTGACAGCAGCTCCTCTCTGTCCTTCTCTGATCCCCAAGACCTCAGGGAGCACAGACCCAACACATCCCTGGTTTGATTAACACCAGTGGGTTCCAGAGGAGAGAAATCAAAATCTAAAGTCTGGGACACAGCACGGCAATGACAGTTCTCCTGGCCCAGCTTTTTATTTGCCATTTACCATGAGCCAGGGTTTTTAACCTCTTTGTCTGAGCCCCTGCCCTCCTAGAGCAATGTGGCCAGAGGACAGAAAGCTTTGAGGGGGCCAGGCTTGTCCCCTGGGTGTTGGGCCATCTGTGAATGGACTCCTGGTTTCTAAAATTCCTTCTGCTTTCCTTTTCAATGATGATTTTATAAAGAGCTTTAAGGTGCTCAAAATCCCACTCAGGTTTCCCAGAACATTGGCTGAGCTTAACCATTCAATCTCCCTAGAAACCCCAGGCCATACTTTATTTTATTTCAGTTCCATAACTCTGTTTTCTGCTGCTCAAGTACATCCTTTGCTGGAGTTTGATGCAGCTGGATTGGGCTCAGGAAAAACTACTTGGAGGAGAGGTCTGGGGGCTGGGTGTGCACAGAGGGGATTTACCATTACCCAGGCATTGCCAAGAGGGGCAAAGCCAAGAAGGAGGCAGGTGGGACAACTAAACACAATAAACAGCAAGCACTTGTGTTGAAATGAGACTCTTCAAAATGTAAAAAAAAAACCAAAAAACCAAAAACCCAGCTCAACCTTAGAGTTCATCACCCCCCTTTTTACTGAAGTGTCAGTTTTCAGAGGCTGCAGGGGGTGAGTTTGCAGGACTCAGCCACCCCAGAGACAAGGACATCATAGATCATGTCCTGATCTTTCAGCTTGGACATTTCCCACAGCAAAAGCTCTTTAGTTTTGAGAAGCAGAGGCTTTGGGACACTCTGGACCCAGGACCAGCTCAGAAGCAGCAGCCCTGCCAAACACAGATGCTCTCAGCTTCCCAGCAACAAGCAGGGAGAGCACTGGGTTTAAGTGCCACCAACTCCTTGTGTCTGGCTTTGTCACTGGCCTGTCACATCCCTTCAGACATTTTTCTGTGTTTCCCCCCTGCTGATCATTTTGCCTGTCTTGTCTATAAATCTAAAACCCTTAGGGGCAGATATTTTTCTGACTGCCTATTTGCACTGGCAGAAACCTCAGCTGGGTTCTTCAGGGCTTTAACTTAAAAATTCCCCAACTGCTTTTTTCTGCATTTTTCTGTATTTTTCTTCCAGACAGTATTTCAGGACATGAATCTAGAAATCTACATATTGCTTTATTATAAAAGTGCTTTGTGCTTCTAGTCCTTCCTTTTTGCAGTAGCTGTATAATGAAACCACAGAGTAAGAATCTTTCCTAATAGAATCTGTTGCAGGCATGCCTGGAGTATGAAATCAGAAGTCAGTGATGGGAAAAGCTCCCATCCATCATAGCAGGCAGACTGCTCCCCCCAAAAGCAGTCAGAAAGATTCAGTAATTCAATAACAGCTGCAGCAGAAAACCAGGGAGAACAATTACCAAGCTTGTCTCTGGGTACTTAGTATTGCAACTTACCTGCACACCACTTCTGAGTGACAGGGACAGATAAAAAACTGCCCTGAACTCATCAAGCTGCAGCTTTTTGCCTCAAAGGCTGAAGAGCTCCTGCTTTTAGCTTGTCATGTCTGAAGCCAGGGATCTATGGGCTCTCTGATACCCTCTCCCTTACCCAATAATCCAGGGAGAAAGGCACAACCAGAAGATGATTCCATCTTATCTCTGGATAAGATGAACTGACTGCTCAGGGGTCTGCAGTTTTCCATTGTCTGTAGAGATAATTTAAGATTAGAAGCTTGGCTTTAACATGGTGATTTCAAAGAAAGAAGCTTTCTTCAAAGTTCACTTTTTTTTTCTTTTTTCTTCTTTTTTTCTTTTTTCTTTAATATTCAGTTGCTATATTACCTAACTGAGCACCACACAATCCTTAACCCAAACTCACATTCCACATTTTGCAAAGCAGGAGAAGTGGGGCACCCTCCCCTCCCCTGCTACCCATGGAGCGGATCCCTGAGGAGCAAGAGAACCAGCTCAGTCTCCAGGTCTTAGGTCAGAACAGAAACCCTGGATTTTTAAGCTGATATTCATTAACTCATGAATAGGATTGCTTATCCATTTTCTTTAGGAACTGGGAGATATATAGGATAATAAATCACTCCCAGTACTTGTATTTCCCTAGTTCTCTTCCAACATAAATCCTACAGGACAACTTTATCATTCATTGGAGAGAATTAAGAGATATTATTAACTTAAACCCAAAGCTCTGGACTGATACAAAATTAATAGTTAAAAAGCATGTTTTTATCTGTCTAAACCACTCTTATTGGAGGAAAACAGTTAAATTTGGAGGTTGTTGGGTTTCTTTCAAACTTATAATAAAAGGATAAAAAAAACATGGAATTCTTATAACCCCAAACCCTAGTGCATAATATAATTAAATTTACCACAGATCTGTTTGAAGAATATGTTTAATTCTAATTTAATCAACTAAATAATTCTGAATGCAAACCAGTGATATAGCTCAGAAAAGCCTTAACTGGCCTTCATGAATAACCCTGCAAGTTAGATCTAGTCAAAAGCCAAAGCACCAAATAAAAAAAAAATTGACTGCAGTGACATGTGAATTGCAGGCACCTGCAAATCATTTTCTTGACATATCAAGTGCCCATAAACAATATCATACATCTTCAGGTAAAAAAAGGGAAGAACCATAGGGAATAGTTATGCAATTTTTCTCTCCAAGTCTTATTTTCAGACCTTTGTCTTCTTGTGTAAGTATGCTGGGAAACAACTAGGTTTCTGGGAAATGAAAATAGTAAAAGGTTTTTTTTAAAAAGTTAAAATAGTAAAAATAGAAAGAGTCCTGTTAGATTTATAGGAAATAAGTGAACTTTGCAGAAACTTAAAGCCAGCAAATGTAAAAGATAAAATTCTAGAATGAATAAAGATACTCTGGAGTGGGTTCTTCTTGTCCATAAGAACTACATGTCAGTCAGTTCTTGTCCAGTAATATATTCATGTACAGCACAGATACATTTGACCATTTTTTCAGTGTGTCACCTGCAGATCTGAACAGCTGATCTAAGAATGAGAATCATGCCCCATGCCTTGCTGCTGCTACAATTTCAGATTTAGCCACCCATCAGTAATAAAACTGTAAATAAAACAGTTTCAGTAAATAAAACAAAGCCTACATGTTGTTCCTAAAATAATTTTTATTCCTCAGTGGGGGGGAATGATATCTGATACATGCTTTATCGGATATAAATCAGAATTCTAAGTTGTAAGCTAGGTTTTGATTTCAGTTTTAAAAAAATGGAAACAATTAGTTGGGATTATGTCTCCAGTATAGACAGAAATTCAGTCACTCAGAACTAAATCTTCCAGATCTGCTTTCAGCAGGAGCCAAGGAAAAAAAAACAACAAAAAACAACTCAACTGGAATTATAGGAAATTTTGCTCAATGGAGGAAATGAACTTGCATTTTATGGCTGTTTATATATATTTGTGATACATATGGTATGGTATGACCTTCAGAAGTAATGAAATTGGAGCTTTCAGCTCATCAGAAACTATTTAGCATGCTGCAGCTTGCTAAGGCAGCCATCACCCCAAACTGGAGGGTAATAAACTTGGTCTTATTTCCCTGAAGCATCCTGACTCCTGCCTGACACTTGGAACAGTACAAACTCATTATAATTGCTCTATAAAAATAAGATTTCTGCAAGGGCAACTTTTTACCAAAGCATGCTCTTCATGGCATGACAAAACCACATCATTTTCCTTTGGCTGCTTGGACATATCCTTAGGTGAAAGAGGAGAATTCCCACTACTAGTGTCTCCACTGTAACCTTTGCAAAATAAAGAACAACATTTCTGTTCAGTTTTCCATATCAAAATACAGAGCAAAATTGCCATAAATCCATGAACAAGAGGAATAGGCTCAACAGTCAAAAGGGAGCTTTACAAGTCGTGCTTCATAATGAATAAATTTTTTTTTCAAATCTTATTTGGAACTTCGTAGCATTGCCAAGCTTCACTTGAGCTGTAGCACACTGACTAAATGCAATGATTGAAGACTGTTCATTCAAGCTTTATACCTGTTAAGTAGGACAGGTAAATGCAGTTCTTTGCCTTGAGAAGGAGATGCATGCCCAGAGGAATTGGGGACTTAAGATTTTACCCAGCTTCATCTCAAATCAAGATCTGTGCTGCTGACCAAACAGAATACAAATCACGTCATGGACTGGATCACAAGTAATGAAGAAACAACATTATTAAGGAACATTACCAAGATTCAAACACCTTGTTTTCTCATAATCATTTGATTAAAATGTTACATCCCACAATAACCACAGGTGGGTGTTCTTATTGTATTCTGCCCACTGGCAATACATAAATAAGACACAATGACACAAGAAATCATCACCACAGAATAGTGCGAAGCAGCTTAATTCCAGAACATCTTCCTGGGTTGAAAACCTGCTTTAATAATGTTTTGAGCAGAAACCCTATAAAACATATGATACACAACAGCAATATTTTACAAACACCCAGAGAATTCACAGTGAAGCATTTGAGCAGGGCTGAGGCAGGTATGGGGGGACTGGAAGTTTGAAGACCTTCCTTTCACAGCTGAGAGGTGACATACTCAAAGTCAGAAATTCTTCATTTACTTTTTCACTCTAATTAGAAATGTGCAAATGTGATCCTACAAAAGTGGAAATAAAACAAAAGAGTTTGAGCATGCATGCATGCTTTGAAGCATCATGAGAATTGACCAGAAAATCCTGAAGTAAAGACACAGTGACCAGGAAAAGGTGTTCAGCTCTCCAAGAATAAGTGTTACTGAATGTTCTTTTAATGTTTCAGTCCTGAGATCTGAAAACTGCCTTAAAATTAAAATACAGCTGAAAAAAGTTTTAATGCTAAGTGTACTATAAGACTTTTTATGTGCAAAACAAAACAAACCTTTTTTTGTCACTTTATAATTCTCTGAGAATTTAAATGATCAGGGGTTCTGCTTTATTTAAAACAAAACAAAATACGTTTTCCACAAATGAGTTACTGATTTTCCTGCACAACCCAGATCCACACAGCTCAGACCATGCAGACTGTGTATTGGGGTCACCTCCAATGGAGAGAGGTGGAAAATTATTTGACCTGCTGGTCCCCTAAAATTTGTTTGCTCACTTACACCATGGGATGGCAGATCACCCAGTTTTAACTCAGTAGGTGTAAAAGACAGGGCCCCTTTCATAAAGATCAGGGACAGCCAAAGTGTTGATCACATTTGTCAGAGCAGTGTGTAAGGTGCTGGATGAGTGACCCAAAGTTTCAGGGCAGCTGTATTAACATCTTGCTCCACACACCAAACTTGCTTCTAATATAGGGATCCCCTGGGTAGGGTGAAAAATTTTTTTTTCTCCATAAGGTGTATGATTTAACAGATAATAATAGACAAGTGCTAAGTCTGGAAGCAATCTGGCTGAAGCAACAATATTCAATATAAAAAGACATTGATAAGCTAATGAGGGTAGAGAGTAACCAACTGGTTTGCTGGAAATTCCCCAAGAAAACTTGTAACTGCCACAATCTGTGCATCTCACTCGGTTGCCTGACTCCCACAACAGTAGCAGAGCTGAAAAGTCTCACTCAAAGTTCAGCATGTTTTTCCAAAGATTGTCAGTTCTACTTCCCACCAAGTTACTTGGTTATTGCCATCTATTTGTATGTAACCACTGCAAAAGACTAAGAAATTAATTATTGGTAGTGTTGCTTCAGTAAATTGCTCAAAGAGCAAAACAGGAATAATTAACAGGGAGCTGACAACCTCTGCTTCATTGTCTCACTGCAAGGCATTATTGGTGCCCAAGAATTAAAGAAGAAATACACAACCAAAAAAAAAAAAAAAACAAACAAACAAACACCCAGACAAACAATTATTAAAAAAAAAACAAAAACCCACACACATCTTACTTGGAAAGATTTAAATGGGAGAAAACCCAAAAGGATAGCAAATCTTCAGTTTTTACAACTTTTACTGTAGTTGAAGAGATCATTTTAAGTTTAAAATCTTTCAAATAGTTTTCTTTGGAAGAAGAACAGGAATTTCTTACAGGAACTTTTCCCCACACCTCTGGAGCCTTTTCCCATCCTTGCCAGCTGTAATTCAGACAGTAGTTGTGTTGCTGTCAGGACAGACAGAAGCTCCCTCCCACACTCAAAGTCCCAGCTCTTCCAGGTAACTGATTATTTCCAGCACTGAAGAAACAGGAAGGACTAAATTACACCCTGAGAAAAACATATCCCAAGGAGAACACATTTCCAACATATTTGATTAGGATAGTTAAGAGGAATGTAAAACACAGCTGGGAACTGGTCTGTTACTGGGACTTCTTGTAAGTCAAAGGTCCTCAAAGATTTGGCTCAAGAAGCCACCATGCATCAGTGTGAGTGGCATTTGCTTCTTGAAAATCCTTCAAATCACACAAATTTCAGAAGAGATCAGATTTGGAGATGTGCACCACATCCAAATCAAATTTGTTACCTTACCCTCACTGTGCTCCAAGCCCTTGGCAGGCTGTAGGACAACACCTGCACCAATGAAACGGGCACATCTGCACCATGTGCATGACACATGAAGTGAAAAAATCCAACCATGTAAAACAAAAAAAACAAACAAACAAATCAATCAAAAAAACCCCCCAAAAAACCAAACCAACCAACCAAAAAAAAAAAAAACAACCAAAACAAAAAAACCCCAAAAAACAAACAAAAAACCCAAAAAAACCCCCAAAAAAACCCAAACAACAAAACAAAACAAAAACAAACAAACAAAAAAAACCCACAAAAAAAAAAAGCTACAAACTCCTTGTCCTGACAAGCCATCTCTCTCCTTTATCCTGGTGGGAATGATCTTCAGTTTTGAACACTACCAAATTTTATGCTGTAACGAGCCATACTGTAACCTTTTGACTACCCTCAATTAACAAATAACAATTGGTGCCTCATATAATGATCCTGTGTGTCCTGAACAAGCCCATCAGACACATTTCACACACACATGAGTAATTGAGAATCACACGGTTTTTTCCTCCCCTCTCAAAGCTGAAAGTCTCTTAATTGTGTAAAATGTGAAGGCAAGAAATGAGCAATTTGTCATTTTATGGTTCACATTCCATCTTACAGCACTAAACTTTATACCAGTCATTATTTACCCATTCAGAAGTTCTTAAAAAGCGTCAGTTTTCTCTTACAAGACATCGTGTCTGGAAGGCAGTGCCCAGAGACAAGAGTTAAGAGGAAGGAAGTTAAGGGAGGAAGATAAAAGCAGAAAGGGTAAGGGGGCCTTATAGCTGATTAGTTTTTGTTTGTTTGTTTGTTTTTAATATGGTCATGGGAAAAAACAAGAATTCAATACAGGCAAACCAAAAATCGAATGAGCAAAACAATGACCTTGGGTGCAAGTAAAATCTTTTATTTCAAGAAAGAAGGTGAAGAAACTTTTCCTCAGCTACAGGAGCTAGAGAAGAAAAGGTTGGATTAATTTTTGCTGGAATTATAACTGGTGTCAGATTAATTTGAGACAAAAGACTTGACTTACAGAAGACAAACAAGTAACATGAGATTTGCAATTCCTTCTGTGGTGCATTGCGGTTTTTAACGACAGGGTTTAGCACCAAGGTTAAAAAAAGTGTCTGTAAAAGTGTTCTGTATGCAACTAGTGAAATAACTAGCCTAAAATAGTTGTTGGTACAATAGCATAAATTAAACAGAAAGCAGAAGTCAACTAAAGCTTTGTTTCCAAAGTAAATTTGTTGTTTCATTCACATGTTCAGTTTATAGATGGGGAATATTATTATAATGTAGTACACCAAAACATCCTTTGAAAATCACATGTGATTTAGCAGAGGGTATGCAATCCATAACAAAATAATCACAAGCTCTCTGGACATCCCAGAGGTAAATTAAATTAAATAAATCAAGTGATTTTAAAGATACATTTATATTTGCTAAGTCAAGGCAGAAGCATCTTTAAAAAAAAAATTCATCAGGTAAAAAAAATACCCTCACATCTATTTTTTAAAAATAGGGTGCTGTGCAGGAAGTCCATCTTCAGATCTTCATCCCTGATTCTCAGGGACTTGAATTTAGGACATTTCAGCTCAGTGAGCATCACCAGACTCCTGCATCCCCAACTGCACAAACCCTGGTACATGATTGCCTGGTTAGGCAGCCTGCTCAGTCTGAACTTCTTCCTACCTTGTCTTGAATTTCTGCCCTCTGACAAAGCTTCTGACATGGTCTAAACCACTTTTTCTACAACATGAATCTAGAAACATTTCTTTAAACAAATCTTCAACCTTCATATCAAGTTCTTGCTGATCAGAGCTTTGGTCCCATGCAGTCACAGCATTCTGGTCCTGCAAAAGATGTACTGTATTATTAAATCACAGCTCAGTCTGCTGCTAACCCTTCCCTACAGTTTTCTGAAGTCTGGCTGCTGAAAGAAACGAAACATGGTTCCAGTCTCTTTGCTGTTTTGCCTAGAAATGAAATTTCAGCACTAAAATGCCGCCATCTCATAGTTGTGAAGCTGCTTAAATAAAGCAGTAGATAAACCTGTAACAGTTTGCAGAGCTTTTGTTGTATTTTTTCCCCACAAGTGGGTGCATACAATTATGAAATAGGAACTGAAAGGAACAGAAATTGTTTAATTTCAGGAGTTGCTTATACATTTGATTTGCCCACAGCTTTGATGGATTAGAGCAGGCACAAAGAGGAGATTGAATAGTTGTACTCCTATAATCCACATTCATTCTTTTGTCAAATTTGGGTTGTCAGTGCTCTCCTGGTACATAATCTGGCCTCTACACTAATATTACAAAGAAAAAAAAATTCTCCAAGGTCTAAACTTCCTGTAATTACAATATATGTTTTTTTTTTTTTTTTTACCTACATGAGCAGGTATACACAATTACACTATCTCACTATGGAGAGATTTCTGATCCTCCTGGTCCTCACAACTGCTCTGGATGCTCTCATCCCTTCTCAGCCCCTCTGGATGAAAAGTATTTCCTTCCCTAGGTCCAGGCACCACTCTGCACAGCCCAGGAGCCACTGCCTGAGCTCCATTCCAATCAATTCAGGCCCAACTGCATCTGTTGCACATATGAATTACCCCCTCCTTTTCCACACTGATAAAATTATTTCAGTGGCAACCATGACTTCCTTTAGTGCTCAAACCAACTCAATCACATCAGAGCTACTGAAGACCAGAATATCCTTCACCTTTCATTAGGAAAAAACAACAGCAGGAGACAAAAATAATTAATTACTACACAGTTTCTTGTTGTCTACCTGCTTAACTCTCTTTTTCAGCTTCCCTGCCCAGTCACAACTCTCCTAAGACTGATGATGACCTCTCAATTCTTATGACACAGCAGCTGCCCTTCATTTACCAGGCACATTCCACTGGTCACTCCTCCAAGACTGGTTGGAAGTTTGATAAATGGCTTGTCATGCAAGGAATCAATAGCAAGACTGCACAGGTGAGCAAATTAAAACACAAGGTGTCATCAAAACCCACTTCCAAAAGCATCTTCAGATTTACAGAATCCCCTGGCTTGCTGGAGAAGCTGCTAAATATCAGTCTAAATTTCCCTACATCATTAAAAATGACATTAAAAAATACACTCACTAATATTAAAGTTATCAGCCAGTACCTGTTCTGCATACCTTAAGCTAATACATCAGTGTTGGGAACTATTTTATTACACACAAAAAACCCCAACGTTATTTTCAACACATTGCAGCTGGGTTGCAACAGGGCTGTTTCCAGTCAGCTAGAAGTGGATATTTGAAGTTTTGAAAGTCACATTGACAAGTTACCAAACCATGGAACACTGCCTCCTGCATTTTTCTCAGCAAGGGAAGGACAAAAAAAGGAATCAGAAAAAAATCCTGTGAATAAAGCAACGTTACAAGGGTCACTGGAGACCAGAAACAGAGCTGGATGGAGGGAATCCCTTCTCTTCCGCAGGTGTTTTGGAGTCACAGTCCTGAACTATGGCTCTTCTTTTGCTCCCAGATGAGAAAAGATTCCCAAAGCTTTGCCTAAAGAGAAAGGACCTGTTCTTCTGCTGCCATGAGAAAGTGGAGAAGGATCTGCAGAAACACAGTATTTAAAGCCTTTTTTACCAGGTTATCTGGGACCTGGGCTGTACAATCTGGACCATCTTGCCAGAGCTGCATTGAAACTGAACCTTCCAAAGAATTACATTGCCAGCTAAGCACCTGTACAGACAAAGGAAACTTGGAGTCATTTAAGGAAATTGTATATAAATGCCATAGAGATTAGAGCAATAGGTTGCTATTTGCATGTGTGCTTTAAATATTTTTTTTCTTGTTTTTGAAACCAGGATCTGCAGGGCAGAACAAGTGTACTTTGTGCCCAAGCCAGCTCAGAAACTGTCAGCAATTAGTTTTCTTCAATAGTCATTATGCTTTTTCTGTGACAATAAAACCCTGGGAATATTGTGCCTCCTAGCAGATTGTAGTGCATCTCATCTGTAAATTCCCCAAAGCACCAGGATGAATCTCCAGGCATGGTGTTGCAATTATAATGAGGGATGTTCTGAATGCACAAGTCTACCTTCAGCCATCTGGAGTGCATCTTTTATTAAATTTGTTTTCAGCGTTTATAGAGTCTCCTGGTAATTAATTTCAGAGAGAAAGTAGATTTGACTCGTGTTCAGAAGCCTGTCATTCAGCCATGGAACAACAGCTTGAAAGATTAAAGACAAAACAATACATAAGCAGAGCCACTATAACAAAGAAAGATGCAAGCCTGTTACCTTAAAAAATAAATGCACAAAACCACCACAAAAAGCCCACAAAAAAAAAAAAAAAAAAAAAAAAAAAGGATTTCCAAAGCAGACCTCAGCCCAAATACCACCCAGAGAACCCCAAAAACTGCCAAACCATCACTTTTCGTCATGTGGTGTGTGGATACAGAGGATAGAGGAGGCTGAAGGAGGCAACCATCTACCCATCCACAGTTCCAGAAGCACAAAGAGATCACAAAGGTGCACAGTGATTGAAAACCATCTAACTCATTCATATGTAATTATGTTGTAATTAATGTTGTAATTACTGCCCCTCTAGATAAAGCATGGAGGCATGATTCTAACAGTATATAAACCAGAATGGGGAGAGGGTGCTGCTATTTTTTTATTATTTTATTATTACTATTATTAGTTATTTTATTGTTTTAATTATTGTTTTATTATTTTATTGTTTATTATTACTACTATTTATTTTATTGGTTTTAATTATTTTTATTATATTATTAATACTTTTTTTTTTTTTAATACAAGCTCAAATTGCATTTAATCAGAGAAAGGGTGATGCAAGTGATTACATCATAGCAGGGATGTGCCTTAATGGCCAAGCTTTCCCTTTTAATTCCACATGGTGACTGAAGCACTGATTGCCTTCAGATTTTTTTTTTCCAACCAGAGATGCTCCTCATTTCTGTAAGCAGTGCCTTCCCTCCCTGTCTCCCAGGGACTAAATCAAGTGCACTGAAGCCATTGGGCTCTGTAACAGAACTGATCAATCCAGCTGTAAATAAGACAGCTCATTGCAAACTCCACCCCAGCTTCAACTGGCAAACCTTGCCTGTCAAAACTGCTGAGTGTAATACTTACTTGGGTAGCTGCCACTCTCATGAAGCACATTACTTCCTTTAGATATTTTTTTTACCTCCAAAAGTCATTCACTGATAATGGTCCAATCCTACAGGATAAGTCTGATCAATTTATTAATTAGTTGCCATAAAACCTAACATCACCTGGAACACATCCAGTAAAGAGTTACCTGTATGCAAGGGCATCACCATGCACTTTCTACAGAATTTAGGTCATGTATTCTGCCATTAAATCCTAACTTTCTTTTAATGGAAACAAAGTTGGCAATTTCAGCAAAAATCCCAAGACCATCACCTTACTAGATTATTTTTATAGTGGAAAAAGGAGGAGAAAAAAAAAAAAAAAAAAAAGCCGTTTATCCTTCATTAGGAATCCACAAGTGCGCAGAGAACATGACCAGAAAGATTAAGATCATTGTTTGGAAAAAACAAAACTAAACAAACAAAAATAACCAATAGTGGAGAGGTGCAGAATTAATCTATAAATTATACCATTTACCTTGTACTGCTTTTCAAGGAAAAGAACATCTGTAAGTAAAATGTTGGGTCTGCTTTTTGCTATAAGAGACTGTAGTGAAATATTTGGGAACACTCCTAGGAAAACTCCAGGCTGAATTCTCCCTAAAAACACAAGCACATTCTCTTGCAAAGGTGTAGTAAGAAGAGGATGTTTAGAAGATTTTGGTTGTTTTTTTCAGATATCAAGTGAACTGAGGAAATCTCTTCCAACTGTTTATGGGGCAGCCTAAAGAAATACTTCAAAGAAAATATCTTTCTGCGTTCAATTTTGGTTTATAATTTGGGCTTCCATGAACCATTTGGCTTATTCAGCCTTCTGAATGGGCCTTTGATGTAACAGAGTGTCATCCAAGTATCAGCAAGGCTACTTTTATCTCAATTTACACTTAAATACACATTGATTCAATGAATTCGATGTATTACACAAGGTGAAAGGAAAGAATTAAAAATTTATATATTTTATATATATATGGCTCAGTACCCAAGCATTTCACAGCAAACCACACCAAGGGGACAAGGAAATATCTTCTTTCCAAGCTGTTTTTTTCTCAGCGAGGTTTTTCTTCAAACAAAGAAGGTGAATGTATAAAAATTGCAAAAAATAAACCCTTTTAAAACCAGAAAGCAAACACCCTATGAACTGTATGAAATTGAGGCGTTGATAACATTGCTTTACAACCCTGCGATCAATGCATGTTATTTGCAGCACAAAATTGTCCTTTGGGAGTCCATTAGCTGCTCCAGGAGTAATCAGTGCCAGCAATATAAACAGATTTGCTGCTAGAAAAGGCATCAAAGTTACAAGAAATGCCTGATCTGTGGACTGGAGTCCATGCTTTGTGCTTCATGCAATCCAGACAATATTTCATGCAACAGAAGCATCTTGCAGAATTTATTATGAAATCCTAAAGATGCCAAAAAATGAGGATGATGAGGTAAGAAAACATGGAAGGCAGCTCCAGCTGGATCCATGTTGAGAGGTCTTAAGCACTGAACTATGCAGAGGAAAAACTGAAAGAGGAAAACAGCATCAAGATAGAGTTGTTTGAAAAAGTATTGAGGAACCAATTTCTGGTACTCCTGGGCAGCAAAGTTAATGCAAGCTGAATCAGAAATAAGGCATGACAAAGACATATTCAAAGAAAGCCCTGAGGAAATAAATTTCACTCTTGGATTTACTCTAAACAAGTATACATGCAGCCCATCAAATGAGAAAACTGCCATCTTTATATTCATATGAAAAAGTGGGGAAAAAACATATCAAAGCTTATCACTGTTTTCAGAAATTCTGCAGCTTTTCAGAACTTCATTTCTGTCCAACTTCTTCTAACATCCTCCTTAGTTCTGGTTTTCTTCCTCAGTGCTCCAACTGCTGCAACTCTAGGAGCTGGCTGATCCAGTATCCCACCAGAAAACCAGTCATGGAGCATTTGTAAAGATATTTCTCTTTCCAAATGGACCAAGCATCTTTCAGCTGTCCCAGGCATCAGTGCCCAGACACTCAGCTGGTTCCAAGTGAAGGAACCGCCACTGCTCAGCCAGCTCCAGATCCAGCTTCTCTTCTTATTTACCTGAATGCAAACCATGTAGGGCTGCCAGACCACAGCTGCTCGTTTGCAGCACTCCTGAAAGCTCAAAGCAATGACAAAGATGAAGTGAGCAAGCAAAAGACCAACAAAAATCTGTTTTCTATGCCAACCCATCCTGGAGAACATCCCCCAGTTTTATCAGCTGATAGTAGGATATTCACAGTCAACCTTACTCATATCTAAAGAAAGTCCCTTGGGGACTTCAACAAAGCTCAGCCAGCACTAAACATTGCAGGAGACACCATGCCAGGACTTTATTTTCTCCTGCAAAGCATGACTCCATCTCTCAGCTCCCTAACCTTCTTCTCCAGGGAGAAAGCAAAGAGTTTGTAGAGCATCTGTGGCACAGATGTGAGAGCAGTGAGTTGGCAGAAGCCAGATGGTTCCATCAGACATTCATGGCAAAATTACAGCTGCTTTCTGCTATGGGAGGGAGCAGCAGGGATGACCTTTCCCCACAGCAAAATACAGCCATTCCCATCAATCAACACCCTTTAGTCCCATGACTTCTTCACCTCCTTCATCCCACTGGCCAGCCACCCTCTTCCTTGGCATGGCATCAGTGTTCCTTCCTCAAATAAAAAAAGGGCAAACTCAAAGCTGCAGATTTCCCAGGCAATACCAGTACTATGACAACTCACTTCTGTCACAGAACATGTTGATTTCAGTGATAGGCAAGAGATAAATTCACTTCTACCAGCCACACCATCACTGCTGACGGCAAATCTCCTAGTCCAAGTACAAACCATACAGCAGTGGTCCTTGCAGACAGAAAGGACATCAATATCAATACAAAGAGTTACACAATGATATCTTCACATTTCCACCCCTTAGTTTCATATTTGTTCATATTTCATTTTTATATTTCATATCAATACTGAACAAGAATTGTAACTCATCCAGAAAAGAGATGGAAGTGATTTTAGATGCCTGCACTTCTCCCCAAACACCCAATACTTCAGCTGCCAGCTCAGAGCTACAGGGGACGGGCAGAGCAGCTAGAACCTCTCTGTTTTGAGCCCAAATGGGATGAATCCATCAGCCCAGGGCAGGAACCCCCCCAGGGCCACGTGCACCCCCTCCATAGCACAGAGGGAAAGCTCTGAGTGCCCAAGCACTTTACAGAGAGCTGGGAACCTAGGCCCTGCCCTAAGGACACCACAGTGTAAATTAACAGAACCAACAGCAACAAAGGGGCTAAGAGGACCAAGGTGGTGATTAAATGTTCCTTGAGAGCCACCAGCCCTCCCTTACAGAGGGACTCTGCCAGAAGCTACAGGGAAGCATGTTTTCTGAAGCAGCTTGGTTCCCATAGGGAGAGAAAGCCAAAGAAAGTGATGGATGAACTGGAAAACAAAATACACAGGGAACCAAGATATATATGTACCTTAACTATAGCTCCTTCCCTGTCTGGCTTTGGTCTCAAGAAAGATGAAAACACTGGAGCTGTTCCCTCTTTCTTAAGACAATAGTAAATTTAACTGTAAAATATTCACACATACTTTATTTTGCAGAGTCTAAAACCAAAGTACAGCCATCTAGCCTGGTCCCTGCAGACTCAAGCCACCAAATTGCATGCAGCTTTATTCTGAGACTGGCCACACCAGTACCACTTCATAATTTATGTTATTTCCATTAAAACAACAACATTAATTTTAACATTAATGTGGTAAAACCAAAACTAACCTCTTTCCAACAGAGCACTGCAGACCTCCTGCTCCTCTGCTACTTCTCATCACTGCTACTTCTCTGCTTTCCTAAAAGTTTTAAATCAGGTGCTGGGAATCAGGGCTAATTGCTGATTGCCAGCTTCCACCTTGACACACAAGCTAAGCACCAGAGTAGCAAGTTTGAATAGGGAATCTCTCTGTCTCAGTGACTTATTTTTTGTATAATTGTGATTTGGCTTTTGTTTTCTGGATTGAAAGATCTTTTTCTCTCAGTTGTATTACCACTTACATCACTACTTCCATGTGTTCAAATGAACTATATTGAATTTACTTAGCATTTGTGCTTCCTTCTCAGAAACACTGGCTTTTAGATTGGAAAAGAAACTGCCAGACTCTGGTGCCATGAACTTTCAATGGACTACACCAAAGCAGGAGTAGTTTATGAAATTCTAATGCTGTTTTCACCAATAAATAGGAGCAGTCGCTGCTTCAAGTATCCACAAAGGTGTTAAGGTGTTGCTAACATACATCACTGCCTTCAAAAGCACCTATTCCTAAAAAAAAAAAAAAAAAGAGAAAGAATAGCATCATCAGTGGAAAAGAAGCTTCAAAAGAATTAATGTAACTGCCAAGCACATTTCTACTTTAATTTGGTTTTGACATCCATGCAAACGAGTTTGTTACAAAGTGAAGCAGGCACAAAGTGGTTTCTTGAATAAAATCTTTTAACAAAGGTGATATTTAGGTTTCAGTTTCCTCTGTCATGCTGTCAGCTTTGAGCCTGCCCAAGCACCAGTCAGGAGGAACTGAAATCATTAGAAAGTTTCACTGAAAGCCTGAAGCACCAGCACCAAGATGTAAGAGAGGGCAGAGCCTGTCCTGAAGCCAATGACATTTGGTGGAAATTGTTCAGATTTACAAGGCTCATTATAACTTTTTAGGCACTTTTTCTACAGTAGTGAAAAAAACAATGAAAAAGTTAAATTCTTACAGGAGGCTTTGATTTTTTGTTTCATGGAATCAAAGTGGGTCCCATTTTTTACTTTTTGGAAAAGAAAGTTACTCTTT
This sequence comes from Heliangelus exortis, assembly GCF_036169615.1. Lineage (NCBI taxonomy): Eukaryota > Metazoa > Chordata > Aves > Apodiformes > Trochilidae > Heliangelus > Heliangelus exortis. The sequence continues at coordinate 29,882,592 of NC_092428.1, read as the reverse complement.
AGGATGAACTTTTCACTGAAAGCTTTACAATTTTTGCCTTGTGTAGGATTAACTTCTAGCAAGTTTGTTCAACAGGAGAGAAAACATAAAATTACTTTAAGATATTCTAAGAAAACAATTTTTGCATAAAATATTCACTGTATCATTGTGACCTGTTCCCATATATGTAAGTAAGGAACCTCTGGGCATTTTCTAGAAATCATCTTTAAACAGAAATATTTTTCCTCCTCATTGAAAAGAAAATTCAGACCTTTTATGCACACAGTTTTGATTTCAATTATCTGATGATGTATTTGCCACACAGACAATTCCCTGACAATTCCCTTTGTAAAACTGCAATACTTCCAGGCAGGGCTATGTTGATTAGAGAGTTCTCTTGGTTATTGCAGAGTGCCTGGCAAAATCCAAACCTGTAAGTGTTCAAGTTCCCCTATGTGTTTTAGAGGCTTAGATTTGTCATTCAGATCATCTAGGTTCCAGTTTTGGATAAATTATCAAAGAATGCAAGGGATGAATTTTTCTGAGAAACTAAAGCTGCTGTGTGCACATCTGCCATGAATACACAAAGGCAAACCAAATAAATGTAGTGGAAACACATTCCTAAGAGTGTTTCATAACTTGGATTGCATTAGAACTGATGGAAGATCCTATGGAATGAGCAGCTTGCTTTGCACTTGAATGCTGATGATTATAGAAAGAGGATATTTTTTTTTTCTAAATAGATTATATTGTCTATTTAAAGCAAGCAGCTACATTTATATTGGATATTTTTAAGTGGTTATCTTATATTCAACTTTCACCTTGTTTACAAAAATCAGCAGTAATTTTAATTGAAGTGGAAAAGATTCTGACTTGAGACAAACAGGGTAAAATACCTGTCAGGTAAACCATCTAAAATCTAACATTAAAAGCTACATATTAATCAACTTGGCATTTTTGTTTACTTCAGTGGGGAAAGTTTTTTTGCTCTTTAATCCCATTAGCACTGCTGAAATAGGAGGCTGGAGTCTGCACCATCTGGAAGCAGCCAGAGCAAAAAAGCAGTTCCAGTGGGGATGCTCCATCCTCCAACCCAACCTCTGCAATGCTTTAATTACTCACCCAGAAAACAAGAGGGAAGGAAACAGGGTCAGTTCAAACCCTCTTCTTAGGACTGGCACCTAGAATGAAATCCCTTCCCCTGGGTGTGATGGTCACGAGCACATGAGACCAAGAGGGAACTGGGGAGAGAGGTGATGAAGGTTCGGGGGAGGAAGGTCCATGCAGGTGGATTCTGCAAGGTGTTTGAGAGGGTTTAATGGCACATGAGGAAGATGTTTCAAAGAGCAACAACATACTTTTTATTCTTGCTCCACAGGCTTCCAAGATATTCAAATGAGGTGGGACAACAATCCTCCCCTGTTTTGCAAAATCCTTTTTTGCTCTTTTGTCTGGTTTTATCTTCTAAGCTACAAATGAGGACAAACTCCCAGGTTGGATCCTGTGCCCAGTTCCTGAATGAACCTTTCCAGAGCTGTGATGGGGACAGTCATGTTCTGATACACTATTCAGCTCACATGCCACGTCCCAACACTCCTCAGTTTTTCCATTTCAATCCATCACTCTCCTTATGTCATCAGTGATTTATGTTCTTATTATTTTTCCAATCAGTTCTCAACTGAATTTGCCACTTAGTCACTAATCCTAATCCCATATCTAGCAATTTTAATTGGTCTAGCTAATAAACCTAATAATAAACAGCAAAGCTTTGTCTTTATTGCAATTTATAATTAAATGAATTGTGTGCATTTAACAAAGTGAAGGAAAAGATACAGACTGTCAAATCTTCTCCCCAGGTGAAGTCCAGGTTCTTGCATTTGAAATAGTTTTAGCATGCTGGAAAAAAAAACAAACCCAAAAAAAACCCAAAAAACCAAACCAACCAACCCCAAAAAACAAAATACAAACAAACAAACAAAAAACAAAACAAAAAAACAAACAAAAAAGCCAGAGCAATGCATTGAAGTGTTTATATTGAAATATTAGATATGTAGTGATTAAGCCATGAGATTTTTGAACTTCTTTTTCACTTTCACTACTCTCTCAATTTTATGAGAGTATCAATCATTCTGCCATTGTGCATGACTAAACTGATTTCAAGGCTGTATTGTCCCAAAATTATCTTCTCTAAATTGCCAAGTAAGGAATCTATGCTCAACTGGGTTTCCTTTCCCTCTTTTCTCCCCCCTCCACAATCTCTAATGAGTTCCTACTTTGCTCTCAGGCATCATCAAATGCTGGAACAATTTTTAAAAGTGAGGAAAAAGATTGCAGCTTGTTAAGATTTAATATTCTGACACTCCTCTGGGACTGGATGAAAGTGTTTATTTTCGTTTGCCACAATCTCATTTGGCTTTCCTGAATTTATATATTGCAATTTTCCTTAGTAGATATCAACCTTAATTCTGATAAGAGGTTTGGAGAAATGTGGTCTGGTTCTGATAATTTATTGACTCTTAGAGATTTCCAGCCTCTTAAGGTAACACTAATAAATCTTTTCTCTTGCTTTTTCTTCCCCATTTTCTTCAGTTTTCATTTTTCCTTCAATTTTCCCTCCCAAGCAGATAGTGTAAGGCTTTGCTTTACTAAAATACTCCTCCACTATGTTTCCAGATTTTGTTTTGAAGAAGTCTATCCTGCTTGCTTTTTGAATGGTTAAAAACAAAGAAGAAACAAAACCAGTGTTAGACACTTCAGCATTTAGTTAGAAATTACATGGGAGCTTTTAGATAGAAAAAAAGAGGGAGAGTCCTGTTTCTAGTTCAAGGAAGCTGCTTCCCCCTACGGTCATGGAAATACCTGTGCTCTCAGCTCTAATCCAGGTTTTTCACATGGATGATTCTAAAGCCTGTTTAATCTCTTATTCTGCACTCCCAGGAGTTATTCCTGTTAAAAGCAATTTCTTTCAATCACACCCCTGTGGTGGTACCATTTAATCCCATCTGCTCCTGGGCAGCTGGACTCCAGTGTCACAACTGGGGAGCCCAAAGTGCAGTGAATGTCTGGGCTAATTGCCCTGTTAACCACTGGAAATTATATCTACGTGGCCTCTGTATAAAAACTTGCTCTGTCCTTCCATAAATTTGAATTTATGCTGCCCTGTATGTGGACAAGAAAGGGATCTGGCTCATGGGATGATGATATCCAGCTGGTTTAGTAATTCCTGGTCTGCTTTCCATTGATACTTTTTCTTCCCTAGGTCAGTAAATATATTTCACACACATAAAGGTTTTTTTTTTCCCTATCATGATGAGTATTTTGGTTTGGTTTAACAACCACACACTACACATTTTTTTTACTTATAAGTAGAAAGGAAAGATTTTGAAATGAAAGTATTAAAGCTAAATCTTTTTATAGTCTAACACCAACAAGATACTTTAAGGTTGAATTTATGCCATAGACATTACAGCTTGGAAAGCTTAATTCATTAATGCCTGCTTTTATTTAAGCTCTTCTATTCTTGGAGTGTTGCTGAGCAAAATGCTGGATTCTAGGATAGTTTTGTGTTACTGGAACAAAGAATAAGGACCAGCATCAGTATTCATGTTTCAAATTACTAACAAATGTTTGAAAATTACCACACACACACAAACACCCATTACGCAACTCAGTTGCTCATTGTGGTCTGAACACTGAGAATTGTTTTAATGTATCTACTGAATTCTAAAGTGATTTTTTCTGTATTTAGGGTGGTTACCTGCTGCATTTTATTCAAAAGAGATCAGAGAGGGGTTTTTTGCTATCCTCTGACATCTGGATAGAGGAAACTATTAGGGAGTACAGTGTGCTTTTAAAATATTACAGCTCAAAACAAAAATCTGCTTGAGTTTCTCAAAATTACTGACAAAATTGGGCTTAAAATCTCTGTGCATCATGAGAAAAGACATTGGGAAAATATTTGCATTGAGCTAGAAACCTGAATTAAGGCAGAGGGGTGTTTCCTGCAGGCTAAAGGAACATGGACTCAGTGTCCTTGAGCAGGAGCCATTGAGAGCCAAGTCAGAAACAGCTCCTAGATTGCTCCAGCTCTGCTCCCAGTGGGACCAGAAGGAGGAATCTCTGCAGCCAGCATGGGACAGGGTGATCAGGCAGTTTTGTCACTCTGTTGGGGAATCTTGGTGTTAAGAGCCTTCTGGAAACAGTTATGAAAGATCTCTGGATTGAGAAAACAGACAAAAAAACCCACACTTTGCAGGAATTTGGAATCAGCATTTAAAGCTTGCCTATTACTCCATCTGCTGAAGTCTTAGTGGAATAATCATGCAGTGGAATCATCCAAGTATTCAGAGTGGGAAAGCTACCAGAGACACCCCACACACACCCTTTTTTTTCCTTTTTTTCTTTTTTTCCATTGGTGAATTTTATATTTCAGCGGCTCAAAAAGCTTTTTACATGTTTGAATATTTTAAAGATGCAATTCAAAATCAGTGTGTTTAATATTGAAAATCTAAGTTTTTAAACAGTAGAAATGACATTAGGGAGTTCAGACCTGACTCATTTTTTAAGCACTGTGAAAAAGTTTGAGGACTAAATCAAATATAAATTACTTAACCTGAGTACTTTCTATTCCTTAAGGCAATCAGTACTTCCACCTAATGTCAAGTCAATAACCAGGATTCTTATCAAGTTTTAATTCCTATTTCAGTTCAGCCAGAATGCCAAAATACTCTGCAGTCTGTGTGCAAAGTGTGGGATTTCTGTTCTTCAGATGAAGATTTTTTTTTCCCCTCAAATAATAAATTTTCTGCAGGTAGAGGTTGGGTTTGCAATTCTTATTCATAGTACTGTAAACAGTAAATAGCTAAGAAAAGTCATCTTTGGGATTTTTAATTTTTGAATACTTAAGCTTTGTGGATGCAACTGCTACCAGAGAGGTTTTGTTCAAGCTCCTTGATTAAGACAGAACCACATGTCTAAAATCCACTATACAGAGCACTTCCTTCTGAGAAGGAAGAATTTTAATTTACAGTTTTATCATTCATTTTCTATCCCTCATGTACTGAAAACAAAAACTTTTTGGAAGTACAAACTAGCCTTCAAATTCCAACTTGAGCTTTATAAAAGCAGAAACATCTTTAGTACTGCCTGCAATGATAAGACAAATTACATAATTCACCTGAATGAAGTGCAGAAGCAAACTCTCCCAGTCTTTTGCTGGGAAGCTACTACAACTGCTGAGGATGCAAGAGGATCTCCAACAAGAAATCTGTCAGCAGCTTTTTTATGCTTTCACCCAAAGGTTGCAAAAAGGGGTGGCAAGACTCTTTACATTAGAAAGAACAATTAAATAACAACCTTAATTTTTAAAAGAGTAATTATTTAGTGTTATCAGTATTTCAGGAAAGCTGGAAGAGCACCAGTTTACTGAGCCATTTGTGGTGTAATTGTCATGCCCATCACTATGTTTTAAAGCTGGGGAACTGCAGCTTTTGCTCATTCTGCTGCCTGGGCGTCATCCACTCATTCATCTCTGAGCCTTTTTTAAACCAAAGCACATCCTCCAGATGTTGCTAAGTCCTGGCAGTGCTCTGCTTTGTGGTTATTGATCCCCACAAGATAAATGCAGTGATGTCTGCCTGTAAACCAGTCAATGTTCAGATCTTACAGTCTAGCGGTTCCGTTCTCACCTTTTCCAATCCCCAGCAAGGCAATTCCTTCCCCAGGACAGCAGCCCCAGCACAGGGGTTCTGTGTCACTTGCTGTGTAACCACTCATAAAGTTGTTCTGAGAATAATTTAAAAAACAAACCCCAAGCCATCAACTGCTGATTATTTCTAGGAAACCCAACTATTTGCTATGTCACTTGTGTTTAGCCTCTTAACACTGACTTTTCCCTTGCATTAGGGGTGTGGATGGAACAAGTGACCACATTCAGCACTGGGAATCACTGGAGTGGCTGGTTAGAAAAATAATCAGGCTGAAAGTGGGAGAACTTTATCTGCAAGCCTTAACTGAAACCCATATCCCACCTTCCATACACCACTCAACAACCCAAATATCCATTAAAGACCAAAACCGTCAACCACACCTGGACTACTTCACTCCGCTTTTTTTTCCTGAATACACCATCCCCCTCTTCTGTCCTTCTGCAGAAGGATGATGTCTCTACTCTGAAGCTGAGCTGGAAGCAAAGCCACTTTCAATGAAGCTCTGCATTTCACACTTCCATTTTTTCCTGATTTTTAGCTACCAATTTCTCAGGCACTGCTCCATAGCAGAGTGAGCTGACTCCACTCCAGGTGTGCTCACCCCACTGACCATGCTTGGCCCAGCACCTCCCTGGGAGCAAAAATCCCATTAAGCCTACACTAATCAGCACAATCCAGTTTCTCACTGATCTATCCTTCCCCTGGTAAGTCTGAAATTCTCTTTCAGCCCAGGCTCACAGCTTGCATCATGAAACCGGATGGGAGAGCTGGCAAGCCTTGGGCTGTTGTTTTGCACAACAAACCATAGGGTCATAACATGCTGGCTGGTTTACTTCCAAATGAAAGCAGCTCCATAAAAACTCCTTGAACGAGTTAATTCCTGCTTTGGGCTAGAAAGGACATAGCTGCAGGTTAGTGGAGACCTGAACAGATTAATCAGGGCTGAAATAATGAGCCCTCCTGCAGCTCAGCTGATGTTAAAGCTCCACGCAGTCCAACTTTGCCCAGTGAAGAAATGGTACATTTGTGCTACAGATCTATAGCTGAAACCTCAAATATTTGATTTTTCAGCTTCTTTTAAAGCTGTTCATTGAAGACCTTTTTTCATTTCCTCCCTCTATGTCTTTTACTTTATTCAATGTGTAGAGGAGAGCTATTTCAGTCATTTCTTCTTCTCTGGATGTCTCTAGCCCACTAAAGCCCAACACTACTAATAAAATACTCTGGAGATTACTGTTAATTTTCTAAACAACTTTTATATATATTTATATGTTAAATATATGTGAACATGTCTATGCAAATACATGTATACATACACATGCACAGTACCTCCATGCCTACAAAAGTCTTTGGGTTGGAAATCACTCTCCTCCTATTTTTCTATTTTTCTGACTTAACTTTTAAGCAGCACAATTTTTTCTCAGTATTAAACTCCTTAGATTTTTCAGAGCAAATAAAAACCCCACCAGATGGCTAGCCAAGGCTATTAGAGCCTCTCATAACTTTTTACACCCACCTTTCCTTCCAGATTAGGAAATATGACTGAAGAGTTGGTTTTCCTCGTTTTTTTCTGTGGTGACATTGCCAGCGAACAGATGATGCCTCCCAGTTCCCTCCAGCTCCCCCTGAGCGCTCAGCTGCCATTCAATGGCTTTGCTCTCCTTTCTCCTTCCCCAGGAAAGAAAAACATGAGTTATACACAAATATGCCTGCTCAGAGCAAAATGTTTCCTGATGGAGAGTAGAATATTTCACTGTGCAGCTAAGGTCTGGATGGGGCAGAACTTGAAGAAAAAGCAGTTTTGAGCCCAAAACCAGGTGTGTGCCAGAGCCATCAATTCTGCACTTCTCCAGCCAGCTGGCAGCTCCATCTGCTCTGACTGATGCTGCACAGAACCCATCCACAAAAGTGATGCTGGAGTAGCTGTAACCAGATTTTTGGAAAGTTCTCCTAAATCAGGTGTTTCCTTCCTCATTTCCAGTTCCTTCCTTCTTTCCCCTTTGCCTTGCAGGACATTGAAGGCCACCTGCACTTCCAACATGTGGAGAAAAAATCCTCAGGCTTGGCAGGAATGGATGGGACACTCCAAGCTTCTGGCCAAGCTCTCTCAACTCATCATTTGCTCACTCAGGAAACTGATCTGCAGCCCACTCTGAGAGCAAAGACTGTGCCAAGGTCAGCTAATTGGAGTTAACACAGAAAGCATGCAACAACCCTCCAGCAAATGGCACTGATTTGAGTCAGCTTGTGTTGTCATCAAGAGATTGATTTCAAATCAGATCATATTTGCTGAAGCTGTGTTCCCAGGCACTTGCTACAGATGCTGTCACCTTCTAATTTGTCTTTTCATCTGACATCTTAGGGATTTGCTTCATCTGGCCTTTCTTTGTTATATGCACAGATGTATACATAAAATGTAATTTAGTTCCTCTTTTGCAAAGTGCCCCAAGTGCTGTTCATTAATTTTAGCACACATGGAGTGCCTGTAAGTCCTGGGAATGTTACAGCTCCTTCAACTTAACTCACTCCATGGAATATGCAAACACTGTTAAGTGCAAACAGCCATCAGCTGAGCTGCAAGGAGTAACAGAGACCCTAAAGATGAATCTGAAGGAATATCATAGAACAGAATGGTCTGGGCTGGAAGGGACTTTAAAGATCATCTCATTCCAACCCCCTGCATGGGCAGGGACACCTCTCACAGCCCAGGTTGCTCCAAGCCCCATCCAGCCTGGCCTTGGAACATTCCAGGGATGGGGCAGCCACCCCTTCTCTGGGCAACCCATGCCAGGGGCTCAGTACCCTCAAATTAAAGAATTTCTTCCTAAATCTCCACTCTTAAAGTCTGAAACCATTTCCCCTTGTCATCTCCCTACACCCCTGTGTCAAAAGCCCTATCCCAGCTTTTTTTTTAGGACTCTTAAGATATTGGAAGGTTGCTCTAAGGTCACCTGGGAGTCTCCTCTTCTCCAGGCTGAACAACCCCAATCCCTCAGCCTGGCTTCCCAGGGAGCTGCTCATTTGAGTGGCATTTGAGTGGCTCTGCTCTGGACACCTTCCAGGAGCTCTGTGTCCTTCTTTATATTGGAGACTCCAGAACTGGACACAGAGCTCCAGGTGGGGTCTCACAGGAGCAGAGGGGGAGAATCTCATCCCTTCACCCCTGTCTGTGCTTCTGCTGATGCAGCCCAGGACCTGGTTGGTTTTCTGAGCTGCAAGCACATATTGATGGCTCATGTGGAGCTTCTGGTCCAACAAGATTTTCTTCTGCACTGCTGAGGGAGAGAAGAGCAGCTCCTGAGGTTCTTTCTCCTCCTTGTATTTATTTTCCATTCCGCTCATCACTTTTTAAACTCCTGTGTCACCAGGCAGGTGAATGAGAGGGTCCCTACATTTCCTAAATGCACAGTTTTACTGGGTAATTACAGTGATCTGACAGCTATTGTGGTGACATGGGAACAGTCTTGCTTAAGGGGAATGGCAAGGGTAGGTGTCAGCAAAAAGCTGTGCTCTAGAGGACTCGGGTGTGTACAGTCAGATGTGCAATGGATAATGAAAAGAATTTCAAATATTTGTTGTGCCTTTCTCTACAACACTTTGTCTGCCACTGAGCTCATTTAAATGGGAGAGTAACAGCCTTAAATTTAGCCTAAAACTTAAATTTTTTTCTTTTATCAAAAAAAAAACAAAACCAAAAAAACCACCACCAACAAAAAAGCAACAGTGTATTGAGATGAGACTTATTTCACAGTAATTAATCCATTTTTACTCTTCACTGCCTTCCCAGTTTTGGTGTGCATCTACACATTGAAGTAAAAGCTGGGTGCTCACAGTAGCTGAGGTTACAATACAGGCATTCAGCACATGCTGCACATTCAAAATCTCCCTGCAGATCCCAGCTACCCACTCGGGTTCAAATTATCCATTAATCATTTTTACTTTTGTCCTCGGCCATCCCTTTGATAACTCCCCAAGCCACGGTACAGCAGCTGAGGTGTAAATACCCAGTCCTGTTCTACCCGTGGGCCAGTCACTGATGATTTTGTGTTCATTTTGTTTGATTCAAAACCTAAGAACTAACCCCTGCTACTGCATCCTACACATACACCCACTTAGGGACATTTCCTTGCTTCTGCTTATGTTTTCTGACCTTTTTGCTAGCCAGATTTTTAGCCAGACAGCCCCTAAGGGTCCTTGTGCACAAAGCAGCTCTGGGACCAGGGGCTTTTTGCAAAGAAAGTGAAGTGAGGCACACTGGATGGCTGCTTTGGTCACATTTGTGTTCCTCATCCAGAAAAAAATTATTAGGGGATGTCAGCAGGTAAATATGATGCACACAGTATCAGAAGCAGAAGGATTTCTTTGCCCCCACACCATAACACCAGTTCTGCAGCTAAAACTTAATAAATCAGTGGAAAATGAAAGAGATGGCTTATTCAAACTTGATTAGGCTGATAGGATATTTTCAGCATAGGGGTTAAGCACACATGTAAACACTAAGATTTAGCTCCTAAAAAGCAGGTGGAAAGATAACAGAAGTCAAGGTAAAAAGCTGCACTCTGGATCACTGACACATCTTTAATTCAGACTCACAAGGGGTAACTTTGCATTGATTTTGACCTCAGCTATGATCTCTCCAGGCTTTATCATGTTCAGTAATGATGAACCATAAGCAGCGGAAGACATGGCTTAAATTTCATTTAAAGTGTGCCATTTACAGGGCAAGCAGGAAGGCAGAAATTCTCTTTTGGTTTCAAACTGAGCATCATCTTCAAGAAAGAGTCGAGTGATCAATAAATATGCCATTTCCCAGGGCCACTCACAGAGTGACCTTCCTTTGCTGTAAAAGCAAAAAAAAAAAAAAAATCTCTGCTGAATAATACATATTAATCAATGAAATTTTAATTATAGCTCATTACTTTTTGTTTATTATGTCTAGCAAGCCTAAATAGTGCCTCGGACACAACAGCCTTGACATTCAAAGCTCTTGGATGTATTTCCATGGATGGATCCACTAAGAAGTGATGCTATGAAAGGCATGTTTTAAAAATTTAAGGTGTGCTTTTAATTTCTTTGATATCAAAATGATTTCTTACTTGCTTTTGGAGACCCTGAAGTCTTGAGAACCATCATAAGGGAACCACCACTTGCTGACTTTAGTGACAGGTACTGCAGGAGCAATTAAAACCTTGAAATTTTGAGTAGTTGAGAGAAAAATCTGACTTCCTCTCATGTTCAGAAGGCCACTAAAGTGACTTTGCAGCTGGTTATGATACAACTGAATGACTTCTAAGTAAGAACCTGACATAGCATTAGCAGAGTTTGACAGGGAGTGTCAAATCACTTCTGTGGAGCTTGGAACATTTGGTTCTGATTATTTTTGAAGTACCAGAAGAATCTGGAAGTGCCTTGTCAAAGTTAGACAGTGAAATAAGCTTTAAAATATTAAGTTTATCCGAGGAAATTCTAGCTTGAAATTTCTAGCCCAAAAGAGGAGGCCAACACTGGCTCAGCAGAAGATGAAATGAGTTGAAGAAAGTGCTTTTCATAATAGCAGTGACCTTCAAAGCTCTAAGGACACTCAGAGATACCATCAGCTTTTAGAAACTGAATTCAAATAAACTGCTGTCACACAAAACAGAATTAATACTAAAATCACTCCATCTTACCCATTCAGGTAGTTTATATACATAGCTGCAAAGGGAGAATCCCTCCATAAAATAAATCATGCAGTAATATTCAGTTTCCCACTAAAAATAAGGGGGATGTGAAATATTACCATGGCAGCAGAAAAAGCTGGAATCTAGAAGACACCAATTTTTAAAAGGCTGCATCCAATTCTGGGTCATCCTCAACTGTGAAAGGCCAAAACATGCTGTTTTTTCCTCTTTTTCTTGCTCCAGTTGGCCACTCCTGGGCTCTGCCATAGCCAGCACTTGTTTTCACCTACCTGCAGGGCTTCTCCAATATTTTTGTTGCCAGTGAATTTTTCCTTTCTTGGTGGAAGATGGAAGAATGAAGCAGAAAAACCACACATCCAAGGAGTAGTATCTCCTGTTGCAAAAAAAAAATGATGGAACTATGAAATTTTACTTTTATTCAAGGTCACACTGTTTGTTACTGCTGATGCATTTATTATAAATAAAGGCAAATTAGTATTTTCAGTGTTTATTGCCTCTATTTTAATGAGTTATCATGTACCTCTTGAAGAAGTTTTGTTCTTTTCAGGTAGTTCTGTAGGTTCCCAGTGCTTATCTTGCTTCAGGTGTAAATCTATTGGCTGCAGACCAAAATCTCTCTCCTTTATCTCAAGCTATGACAGTCTGAATCTGCAAGACAATGATTCCCACCAAAGATTCCCACCAAAACACACAGAGGGTGCAGAAAGCCTTAAAATAACTCTAAATGATACAAAACAAGTCTGTAAGAGGACTCCAGAGACAGTTTAGTCCATCCCTTATTTCACTTCAGGGGAACTTGGAGCATCAGGCAGCTGCAGTTTCAAGAAATGAGACAAAAATTCCTAGACTGAATTTGCACATAAAAAGAAGAGCAGAGCAGTTAATTATGGAAGCAGCTACCTATTCCTGTGATGGAAGAAAATGCTCTAATATAGCAACAGCCAGAGGCTGTGGAGCTCTCAAATCCATGCTCAAAACTCAGAGTTTGAGCTAAACCTGAGCTTTGATGAGTTAGAGCTGTCCCTAACAACCCAAATTGCCAGTACACAAAAAGTCCACATTTGTGTGTTTCCCAATTAAATACTCACTGTCTAGATGGAAAGAAACTTGTGCCTTTTCTTTTTCTTCTTTCATTTACCTCAGAAATTACACATTTCTGAGTGATCCTTTCGTGCAGATGTGTAGAAGATTGTCTTACACTTTTCAAAATACACTTAACAGAGGGCTTGAAGCTGTGTCTTAAAGGAGAAAAGCAAATAGGAAGGAATTAAACAACAGTAATTACAGAATTCCAGGCTATCAAAGGGCTTTTAAAATTAATCAAAGCTTCTGTGAGCATCACTCTGCTTCAGAACTTCTAATTAGGTCTCCATTTAAAGTAAATCAAAGAGTTGCTTTTCAACATTAATGATAGCATGGACCCATTAAATATTAGCCATCTATTTCTAATCCTCAGGAGATTCAAAGGGAACACAATTCAAGGCTAGAACAACTTCCTCAGATGCACAGCTCTCTGTATTTGTTTCTGATCTGCAGGAGGCATATCTAGGAACAGATAAATGTCCAGAGATGTGACAAATTTGTGTCTTTGTGTAATTGAATCTTTCTGCTTTTTCCATACAGAGAACAAATGTGTTCTCCCCTCCAAATGGGGCAAGTCAGAAACTAATAGAGTCAAATTAATAGAATAAACCAATATTCACTCTTATTTTTGAAAGACAGTATCAGGTATAGGACTTTGAAGCAAACTCTACCTGAATTACACATCCTTAATTCCAGAATCTTTTAATGAGTCTGCATCTTATCCATGTGACTAAAGAAATCTCAGAACAACCAAGTTCATAACTTTCCTTTAGAATAAGCAGGTGCAGTTTGACTCTCTTCTTTATTAAGTACACCCTGTATTTCTGAGCTGTACTAATGAACCTGTGCATTTAATCCCTGTATTAGCTAGTAACTCAGTAGAAAAGTTCTGATTAAGTTTAATCATCATTTGTCTTCCGATTGGTGAGATTTTTTACTTCTTTACTGGCTCTAAATGAGGAGGCAAATAACAACCTCTCTCTTCCCTTCATAATCCTGTAGATCTTAATAAAGTCCTCAATACCAAACTACTTTTTCCCACCCTAATGAGAATTGGATGTGCCCTGATACTGAAAATGTTCAAAGAATCAAAACATCTCCCAGCAAAAGCTGAAGATTTTTGGCCTGTGATTTATGTCCCTGCAAATCATCTCATTTCTGTGTGCTTACCTTTAGAAGAGGGGGTTCAGTGTCCATATAATTACTTTCAGCTTCAACACTAGGCTTTTAATTTTACTTTATTCATTTATTATTATTATTAAATGTACCTCATTTTGATACCTAATAAAACAGATTGTTAGCTTCAGTTCATTGACTCAGATTGGAATATGGGAGGAGGTTTTAGATAGAGGCTTTGCCTTACAAAACCAAATAATTACACTGTGATCAGACCTAGACACTTAATTTAATGCCTCCCAACACCTACAACTAACTTGTGTGTTCCAATATGTTTGTCTCTGGCCTTAAAAAAGCATCATATCATAGCAATGACAGGAAGCAATAATAAAGCTGTTACAGGCAGTTCTTTATGTGCAATTTTAAAATAGCTATAGAACTTCAACTTGTGACTGATTTCCCTGGGGAAAAAAAATGTTGATTGCTTGGAAATAAAACTGTTCAGCTTTGGAGCTATGCATTTATATAACTACAAAAGCAGGTTGTTTAACCCTTTGGAGAAACAGAATAAAAATTATTAATGTTTTTCAAGATAATCTCATTAAAGTAAGTATTTAGGAATTCGAAATTTAACCTTTTTTACTGTAGTGATATATATCAATATTTCAGCTTGTTCTATTTACTGATTTTGTCCTGGAAGCTCTGTAGAATACACTATCTTCAAGACTGTGTTTTATGTGTGAATACAGGAGACATAGATATATATATATATATATAAATCTTTGGCCCTTAATCATCTTCCCTAATAAAACAATGACTGGAAATTTCTACAAACACATTCCTTACATTTAAAAATAACCAGATAGTATTATCAGTTATTAATAATTCCTCTTATTTAATATCTAAGTATGCCAGATGAGCATTTTCCATCCTGAGAACAGAGACTATTGCAGGGAGCATGCTAAGCCAAGCTCCTTAGCCAGGCAAACACTGATGCTTCATTAAAAAGAGTACTTTCTGCTTTTCTAATGGCTAAAAATGCTAAATACATAAATGTTGGTGTGTCACATGAAAAGTTGTCATCAGACAGCTGAACATTGTACCTACTACTTTGCTCAGACATCTTTAGCTCCTGAGCTGCCCTCTGGTCTTGTCACAGCAGAGATGGACACAGGTGGCCTTTTTTTTTTTTCCTTTTTTTTCTTTTTTTTTTTCCTTCTTTTTTTCTTTTTATTTTCTTCACTCACTCTGCTGTGCAGATCTCTTTGTGCTGCCAGTGGGAAAGTATGAGAAATGAAGCTCAACAGGTGGTAGGATTGCTACCAGCAGCCAATCTATATCCTTAGTAGGATTCTGCTCATCCTAGTAGAAGGAAAACAGTGTTCAAATTGAAAAAAAATTAAACCAGCAACAGATGGGGCTCTAATCTCTGTACTTGGCATGATTCTTAAGTTAAATAAAGCCTCAAAGTAACTACTTATCAAATTCCTTGCCTGAAGAAAACTTTGTCTACATTCACAGGACAGCACATAATATATAGCTCGTTGTTTGCAAAAATTATATTGATTTGGTATCTATTTAGAACAAAAAAAAGAATATTCCTTTCCTTTATTCCAGAGTAAATCAAGAGGAATGCAATGATTCCCACTGAGTTGCATCAATCTGAGACTGAAGACACATTAAAAACATCAGTATGCAGTACAATCATGATAAAATCAGCCTGGCATGGTATATATTGATGCTAACAAAAGACTGGACCCTGAGAAAAATCCCAAAAAGCACATTTAACTGCTCTTCTAGAACAGATTTTTATCTGGATAATGATGAAAATCATTAGAAAAAATCTTGCATTTATTTTCCTTCTTTTTTTATAGGCAGTATTTGCAATGAGCAAGTACTTCACATTCAAGACAGACAATTCTGAGGCTCATAAGTACCCACATTGAATTCTCAGCAGCAAGAATGACATTGGAATGACCTCAGAGATCTTTCCAAACTGCAGGGTGAGCACATGCCAAGCATGCAGGTGGGTAGGAGGGGCATTCTTCGGAAAATAAAGGCAAATTCATCCTCAGGTGTGCTGTGCTCCCTCAAGTCCTTAAGGGAAATGCAAAGATTTCTTCCCTCCACATCCCTCCAGCATCACCAAGGGATGGAGCTGCATCCCCCAAGATGCTTCCAGGGATGGATCAGCAGAAAGCAGCCCCTACACTGGGACTGCCTGGGACTTAGCGATCATGAAATAATAGAGTTTTCAATATTCAGGGATACAAGGATGGTCGTCAATAAAACCTCTACGTTGGACTTCCGGAGGGCAGATTTTGGCCTATTCAGAAGACTAGTCCAGAGTATACCCTGGGATACAGCTCTTGAAAACAAAGGGGTCCAGGAGGGATGGACCTACTTCAAGGAGCAAATTTTGAAAGCACAGGAGCAGCTGTCCCAGTGTGCCGAAAGGCGAGCCAGCGGGGAAGATGACCGGTCTGGCTGGGAGACTCTGAAAGAAATTAGGGTTAAGAAGAGGGCCTACCAATTATGGAAAAAAGGGCTAACTACTCAGGAGGAATTTAGGAATATAGGTTGTGTAGAAAGAAAATTAGAGAGACAAAGGCACAATGTGAACTGAATCTCGCCACCTCTGTGAAGGATAACAAAAAGTCCTTCTATAGATACATCAACAGCAAAAGAAGAGGCAAGAAAAACATCCATTCTTTACTGGACACAGGTGGGAATATAGTTATCAAAGATGAAGAAAAGGCTGAGGTATTTAACACCTTCTTTACCTCAGTTTTCAACAGAAAGACAGGTTATCCTGAGGACAGATGGCTTCTGGAGCTTACAGAAGGTGACAAGAATCTAAACAGCCCCCCTGTAATCCAGAAGGAAACAGTCAGTGACCTAATGAACTGCTTGGATCCCCACAAGTCTATGGGACTGGATGGGATCCACCCAAGGGTGATGAGTGAGCTGGCAGAAGAGCTCACCAAGCCTCTCTCTATCATCTACCAACAGTCCTGGCTCACTGGGGACAACCCAGATGGTTGGAAGTTGGCAAATGTCATGCCAATCCACAAAAAGGGCCGGAAGGAGGACCCAGGAAACTACAGGCCTGTCAGCCTGACCTCAGTGCCTGGCAGGGTTATGGAACAGATCATCCTCAGTGCAATCACACAGCACCTGCAGGATGGGCAAGGGATCAGACCCAGCCAGCACGGGTTTAGGAAGGGCAGGTCCTGTCTGACCAACCTGATCTCCTTTTATGATCGCGTGACCCGCCTGGTGGATGAGGGGAAGGCTGTGGATGTGGTCTACCTGGACTTCAGCAAAGCCTTTGACACCATCTACCACAGCATTCTCCTGAAAAAGCTGTCAGCCCGCAGCTTGGACAGGAGCACCCTGTGCTGGGTTAAGAACTGGCTGGTGGGCTGGGCCCAGAGAGTGGTGCTGAACGGGGCTGCATCCAGTTGGCGGCCGGTCACCAGTGGTGTCCCCAGGGATCAGTGTTGGGCCCGGTTCTGTTTAATATCTTCATTGATGATTTAGATGAAGGGATTGAGTCCATCATCAGCAAATTCGCAGACGACACTAAGCTGGGGGGGAGTGGGGATCAGCTGGAAGGCAGGAGGGCTCTGCAGAGGGACCTGGACAGACTGGAGAGTTGGGCTGATTCCAACGGGATGAGGTTCAACACGGCCAAGTGCTGGGTCCTGCACTTTGGCCACAACAACCCCATGGGGAGCTCCAGGCTGGGCACAGAGTGGCTGAGAGCAGCCAGACAGAAAGGGACCTGGGAGTCTGGATTGACAGGAAGCTGAACAGGAGCCAGCAGTGTGCCCAGGTAGCCAAGAAGGCCAATGGCATCCTGGCCTGTATCAGGAACAGCGTGGCCAGCAGGTCCAGGGAAGGGATTCTGCCCCTGTGCTCAGCCCTGGGGAGGCCACAGCTTGAGTCCTGTGTCCAGTTCTTGGCCCCTCAGTTCAGGAAGGAGATTGAGGTGCAGAAGCAGGTCCAAAGGACGGCACCTAGGTTGGTGAAGGGATCCAGCACAGATCCTATGAGGAGAGGCTGAGGGAGCTGGGGCTGTTCAGCCTGGAGAAGAGGAGGCTCAGGGGAGACCTCATCACTCTCTCCAACTCCCTGAAAGGAGGTTGGAACCAGGGGGAGGTTGGTCTCTTTTCCCAGGCAACTCTCAGCAAGACAAGAGGGCACGGTCTCAAGTTGTGCCGGGTGAGGTTTAGGTTGGATATTAGAAAGAATTTCTTTACAGAGAGGGTGATCAGACATTGGAATGGGCTGCCCAGGGAAGGAGTGGATTCTCCATCCCTGGAGATATTTAAAAAGAGGCTGGATGTGGCACTTAGTGCCATAGTCTAGCAACCGCAGCGGTGGATCAAGGGTTGGACTTGATGATCTCTGAGGTCCCTTCCAACCCAGCCAGTTCTATGATTCTATGATATACAACCCTTCCCTTGCTCTGCCTTACAGTGCAGCAAGAGGCCACCTGCGAGCAGTTTGGGGCCACCAAGGAACAGCAGATCTGCTTCATGTTGGAAATAATATATGTGGCCTATGGGAAACTGTAAGGAAAAAAAAAATGCAGAACCCAAAGTGGTAAATGCATGGCAGAGAGCTTATTCATTCACACACAAAGGATTGCCTGAAAGTAAAACAGTCACCTGAAGACAGGTATGCTCTCAGCATCCTGTACTGACTGCAGAGAGAGAAGCTTAAGACAGATTCCCAGTGAGATGCCATCCCTGCTTTAATTGAGATTTTTCTCTATAATAACCCATGCAATTCCTCTAAAGCAGGCAGTATAAAAACTCAAGATGATTTTTGGAAATGAGCCATTACCCCAACTCTCCCACTGAATCCAAACCCTGAATGCCACTCTACAAATTGTCAAAGTCTCCTATGAATCCAGGTTGGAGAAGCAGCAGACTATCAGTTCAGTGCTAAGACCACTGCAGCTGCAAATCCACTGCTCAAAACTTCTCTCCATTCTCAGATTCATTAGTATGCTGCTCAGGTTTAAATGGCAGCAGCAGAACATGGGGCATATGAGGAGTTTCGAGAGAAATTCGGAGAGCAAACTAAAATGAGACATCACAAATGGCATCTGCACTGCTCTGAGTGTCCCAAACAGTCACTAGAGCACTTCACTGATCTCTTAAATATCCCTCCCCAAGCTTTAGTGGCACAGGGGTACCTCAGCCTAATCACCCAGGATATTTTGCTGCATCTACTTCATTTGAATCTTTTCTATCATATTGCAGGGGCTTTTGGGCAGCTTCCCACCTTTTGATGCTTTGGGGCTGTAGAATGCTTCCTTGAATACTGAAAACTTTCCCAAAAGTCCCAGTGGGATAATGGAATTGCCCCAAATGATTCCTAAGGAATTCTTACATCTCATTCACAATAACCTCATTGACAATCTTGCCACTGATTTTCCCAGGAGCAGGTATAGGCTGTTGTAGGCTAAGGAAGCAGCATTTACACAGCCAGGGTACAGCCTTGGAGTCAACCATGTGACACACGAGTCAAAAAGATCACAAAAAATATTATTCTGTAGGGTATGAGTCCCAGAACATCTGAACCTTCCATTAGAGAATTAAGATCTTGAGTACTAAGACTTCAAAATCCCTGAGAAGCAGAAAAGATTCCAATGCTCAAACCAACCCAGCATGAGGCATCAGAACAGTGAGGTTTCTGAGTTTTCTTGCAAGGATTCCTTGACATTTTCTTGAAATGAGGAGAATGAAAGACAGCTGACTTTGGAGAACCTAACAAACAGTTCTAGGAGAGGTGGTTGTTGCCATCAGGGCAGCTGTCAGGCAAAGTACAAACATCCAGCCAAGGATGGTACCATGAGCCAGCCACTGAAATTAGAGTAGCTGCTCATCAAATTAATGCCCTCATGAGCAGGAAAAGCAAACTGGCATATGGTGACTGAAGAGGTGCAACAGCAGTTACCTGAGCTCCTTGGTTATCCTTGGGATTTAAACATCCATGGACTGTAAGGCCACAAAGGATTATTATCACTATGGTGCAGGCTCAGGTCTCACCTAACTTTAACTGAACCTTGCCTTTAAGGATGACATTTGATCTTGACTTTTAGGCTGCCCTTGGGAGATAATCTCCATTACTACTTAGCATGTAATTCCAGTCTTCAAAAATAACCTCTGAACTGTATATCCTTTACTTCAGCCTGGCTGTGACTCCAACAATCCAAACACTGGCATTCTCATCCTTCCTTGGTCCTTAAATTTTGAGATGTAGGATGGGATTTGGTTCATCCTGTGTAAGGAGCATGTAGAAGAAAACTACTTATTAAATGGATTTTTTGCCACTCAGACCCAACATTTTCCTGAAGGACAGTAGTGTCAGGTGAGCTTCTGGTGGCTGGATAAAATCCTTCCTACATAACCAGCAAACTTTTAAACTTCACTCACTAGGAGAAGAAAGTACCAGAACAAGGAATGCAATTTCTTGCCTTTGGTAATATGGAAACACTTTGGTGCCTTCCAACTAAGAATCTGTATTGCTGCTCATAAAAGCAAACTCTCAGTAGCCACATGTTTCCAATGTTTAACAACTTCTCAGCAACCAAGAACTCCCCAAGAGGTATCATACAAGCAGCTGTCACACCCAGCTTCCATCTCATCTTTAAACTCTGATTAAATTAAGCAAATTCCCAATTCTATGAATTCCCATTTATGGATTTTTCTAAGCTTTAAAGGAAACCAGTAGATATCCCACCTTTTGACAATGATGAAAACAAGGCCAGGAGAACAAAACCAACCTCTCTAAAGCCTGCTGCATGTCAGACCAAAAGCAGACATGGGAAGATGATGCCACCACTTGGGGAGGGCTGGCTGGGTGCTCCCCTAAGGGACAAGGAGCTACAGGGCATCCCCAGGTTGGCAGAGATGGTGGCCATCTTCATCCAAAAGCCCCAATCAGAGTGTAAAATTACCATGATGAGGTCTCAGGTCCAGCTTAGAAGTCAACCCCCAGGTCAGAATCAGGGCTAGCACTCTCCAGGCAGGTCTCTAGTGATAAGAGAGGGCAGAGGCCAAGGCAGAAAGTCTGGGAGATAAGGACAAAAACATGGAACTCCATAGACAAGCTGCTATGGCTGAGCTAGAAATCTTCAATATAGCCACAGGCTGAGCTTAAATAGGGTCCATGAGTATGGGGGCTGGGGATGGAGAGCCCAGGTGAGGCTGCTTGGTGTCATTAAGGTTTGTTGG
Organism: Heliangelus exortis; assembly: GCF_036169615.1. NCBI lineage: Eukaryota > Metazoa > Chordata > Aves > Apodiformes > Trochilidae > Heliangelus > Heliangelus exortis. The sequence goes on along the minus strand of NC_092428.1, from coordinate 29,861,772 downwards.
CAGTGGTCTCCATCAAGCAATGTCTGTTATTTGCTTGGAGGAGAGGGCCCATGTGAAATGAGAAACTCACTCATTACTTACATAAAGAACAAGAGCAGTCAAATTTGAGGCTGATTTGGCTTATATTTTCCTATCTTCCTGCCTTGAAGTCAATGAATCCCAGCTGCAGCTTCTGAAGTTAGCCAAAGGGAAAATTGCCCCTGAAGATAAAATTGTCCCTGGTGGCTTTGCTAAACTTAAATTTTGGACTGCTAAAACTGTGCTGGGAAAGGGACATTATTTTCTTCTTAGGAGGGTTGCAAAACATTTTTATTAGCTAAAAAAAATTTATAGCATAATGAAATACACCAAAGCCCTCCACAATTTTCATGGCACTAATAGGAAAGAAAATGAGGTCACTGATAGTAAATATCAGTGATCACTGATCAGTGATTTACTATCTACTATTTACTATCTACTATTTACTATTTACAGACAGTAAATATCTCACTGGAGATAATTAATCATTTTGCAAAGACCACCTTCTGCAAATTTATTTGCTGTCTTGTTTGGCTGCTCAGTTTGCAGGAGAAAACTTCTACTTGCTAGGATAGCTCCAGTTTTAGCAGAATGATGTTCACAAAGAGGATGCTGCTTGTTGGCACAAGCCCATCAACTTCTGTATAAATTGTAATTACTTTTAGAGAAAACCTCCTTAAGGGATCAGCTCACTAAGTGTAACCAGATTCCTCCCGCCCTTGTCTGGAAGCACTAAGTTGTTGTTTGAAAGTGGAATTAATGCCCCTGCATTAATTCAGCAGGACTGAAATGTAAGTTGGGGCTGGACTTCTTTTCAGAGCTTCATTTATAAATGTGTAAAATTACCTTATTCTTTCCTCTATACAAAGATTGGATTTAAACTGTTTAGATTCTCAGTTCTGTCACAGCTGCTTTTTAAAGATGAGTTTCCAATCTTATGATTCATCTGTGCTGGGCAGAAAATATGATGCTGTGCTGACTGGTAATAGCAGAAGCTATATTTTACTCATCAGTGTTAATGTATTTGGGTAAAGTGGTTTTTTTTCAAAACAGTCTGAAGATTTTATTCTAATCTTCTAGTTATATTTTAATGAGGTAGTTTGAACAAAGTTGCACTTTAATGTGTGTTGAGTTTGCAATGTTAATTAGACCACCTCCATTTATTTCAGACAAATATTTTGGAGGTAATTTTATATTTTCTACAAGAACACATTGCAATTGCTACATCATAAGTCTTATGAGATAATAGAAATGTCACAATTTCATGTTCTACATCAAATAAAAATGGACCTGTCATGCAATATTCCATTTCTGATGAGAAACCAATAAACCAAGAAAAGCAAGAAGGGAAAAAACCTCAAAAAAACCCCAAAAAACCCAACCAACACTCAACCAAAGAAGTAGTGATTGATGGGTACATAAATAAGCTAAGATTTCCATGAATAATGCTGGTTACTCAACATGCCTAAAGAGTGTTTCCAAAGAGAAAGATTTCATTATTAGATGTAAATTGTAATCAAGACCAAAACAGTTCTAGGAAGTAAATGCTGTTAAGCATAGAAATGAAGAAAAAGGATAACCATTCTCATTTTAAACAGGGGGTTGTTTTTCTTGTCATCTTATTTTGTGGCAGCTGTTCTGACTATAAGGAACAGATTTATTTTTTTTTAAATTGACAAATGAAAAATCTCATCAAAACAAAACCCTACCTGTGCTGCTGCTACGAAATCTGAGAGACTTTTTCTTTTTAAATCTCATTAACTCATCAGTAATTTACCACTTCCCCATTAGATGTCTTGAGCAATAAAAATATCTGTAGTTACTTGGCATCCTGGGATGTCATATTTTAACAGGGGTTTGTAATGTGTGAAGTGAGGAGCCTGCAGGCAAACATTTTTTTCGTTTAATTTCAACAAAATGAAAATGCAATAAAAGATTTTAATCAATGTTAGAGCCTGTAAGGTGAATTTTGCCTTCTCACAAAATATAAATGGTCTGACAACATTAATAGAGATGATGGAAGCGTTTGAGAGAAAACTTTTGAAATTTGGTTTTAGAGGCCAACATGAGGGAATAATTAACACAGCCCAAGCAATAAAATTCTAATACCCAGCACAGGCTGTCAATGGAAATGGAAATTCAAATGAAATCCAAGTATGTGTAAATTCTGAGCAGGAAGATGTCTATGGAAAGGGGCTGTGACCACCTTCCTTTGTTGATTCTTCTGGACTTCCACTTCTATCAACTCTCAGATTCCATGAAAATGTGTGTGGCTCTGGATGCTCCTGGGTACTTCAGAACCTGTCTGCACATCTGGACCATGGTTCAGGCTCCAGTAACAGAACAGACCTAACACCAGCTGAAGGTTCTGCGCCAATGTCAGGAGGCATTGCCAGAGAGGTGCAGGTCCATCAGCACCACTTAGGAGGAGGCAAGTGCAAGGTGAAATGCAGAGATTGCTGCTGTTCAGAAATGCAAACAGGGATTTACAGGCAAGAGATACCAAAGAATTTAGAGGTGGCCACTTCTGTGCTCTTGGCAGCTTAGCAGGGGCCCCATCTCAGAGGGCAGAACTCACTCATCCATGGGATGCTGCAGCCTGATAACAAATCTGTAGGAAAGGGAAAAATTTAATACCCTGTGAACACTGCAATGGCAGTAAATATGAACCTACTTTAAATTAAATTATGTTACTCCATGTGCTCAGAGGAGGGCTTGTATCTAGTCATTATCAAATGGGCTAACTTACCTTTTTACCCTTTTTTTTTTTTTTTTAGTGGACTTTCAGCTTGTAATTTTTTTCTTACTCCTCAGAGTTAAAACTAAAGAAGGGGAAAGAAATGTCAACATTTGGGTTCATGTGGAGCACACATATTATCTTACTACAAGGTCAACATTGTGTGCATAGTTCTCCCATGGATTGTCTGTACTTGCTGATAATTTGTTCATTTTCTGGCTCATCACCTCTTCCTTCCAATGGATTAAATGGCCTCATATCTCCTCAAGAAATATGAGGGATGAGAAGAAGGATGAACAGATGGAATTTTGACATGGCTCTTACCTTTGCTTCTCTTATTTCTCTGCTTCTTGACAAAAAATAATCCACTGCCAGTGCAAATGTACAGGAGGAAAGCAGGATGGACCCACTGGGGAATGTTACTCTTAAGGAAACAACTTGGGGCAGATGCTGACAGGTGAAATACCCCTGTGGAAGAATCCCTCTGAACAAGAGGGGTCTTTTGGGGACAGTCATTGAATTATACATTATCCACACCCACTCATTTTTGTCTCTGGAAAAACTTCTTGCAATTGGTCTTTCCTTCTCATCCCAAAGAAATTTTAATTAGTAGCCACAGTGCTACTAAAAACTGTTTTCTCATTCCTAAATAAAAATATGGATGAAGTCCCATCTCTGTGATGTAGCTTCTCAGGAAATGTCTGTGTGAGCATCCTGGGTTTATGCTGCAAAACAATCATAGAATCACAGTTGAGTTGGACAGGACCTTAATGATCACCCAGTTCCATCCCCCTGCATGGGCAGGGACACCTCCCCCAGCCCAGGATGCTCCAAGCCCCATCCCAACCTGGCCTTGAACACTTCCAGGGATGGGGCAGCCACAGCTTCTCTGAAAAACCTGGGACAGGGTCTCACCACCCTCACAGTAAATGTCTTCCTAATGTCTCACCTAAATCTCCCCTCTTCCAGCTTAAAACCTTTACCCCTTGTCCTACAACTCCATGCCCTAGTCAGAAGTCCCCAGCTTTCCTGCAGCCCATTCAGGTACAGAGAGTTGCTCTAAGATGTCCCCAGAGCATCCTTTTCTCCAGGCTGAACAACCCCTTCCCTCTCAGCCTTTCTCCAGCGCTCTGATCATCTTCATGGTCTCCTCTTGACACACTCCAACATCTCCATGTCCTTGTACAGGTGGCTCCAGAACTGGACACAGGACTCCAGCAGGGTCTCAGGAGAGCAGAGCAGAGTGGGAGAATCAGCTGTATGGTGATTTCTGTAGGAAACAGGTGCCTAGAATTGCCAGGTAATGAGCCAGGCCGGTGCCCAGTCTCACCTGTGCCCAGTTAGGGCTGGCCCCACTGGGCATGCTCAAGACCTAGGGCCAATAAAAGGTGAGGCTGGGTGTAGGCAGGCAGCTCATTCCTGAGCAAGATTGGTGCTAGGCTGGTTCCAGTTAGTCCTTGTTGCTAAGATCACCAATAGCTCCTGTCTCTAGCTTCGGCACTGAGCTCGTGCTCTCGACGACGTTCGGTTCCCGCTACATCTGGTGGAGAATGCGGGCATAGACCTTCGGTCTGAACCTCCTTCTCCGAACGATCCAAAGAGAGCGAATTCTTCTCCAAATCTTCACTCTATGGTAAACCCAGGAATTCAGGTAAGAAGATCCGTTACCTTTTCTTTCTCTACTACTGATTAACCTAGAAAGGAATAAGGAAAAAATGGGATTGGCAGCTAGCACCTCTGCTAATGAAAACCCGGTGGCAGCGGTGGAGGAGCGAGATCTCTTCCCCACCTCTGCGGCCACATGGGATCTCTGGCAGGAGGTCGGCAACCTGTTGACAAGCCTCCATTCCCAAGAAGTAGGTGGAAACAAAACCGGACTAGACCATACATGGGGGGTGGTGATTGACTCCCTAAAATACATAAAAGCCGAAGCAGAAGCTGCGCTCGCCGCCGCTGAGCCGCCTCTGCGGGGAACCACAGCACTTCCCCTGAAGGAACTACCTGCTGTGGTCCCCTCGGCACCACCCCTCGAAGAAGAAGACCCCAAACAAGCATACTTGGGGCTAAACAATGACAAACCGGCCATAAAGGGCATGTCGGGAAAAACCCGCCAGTCTGTGGCCGAACTTCTCTCTGACATCGGCCCAGACAAGGAGGGAAAACACCCCGAAAATGACGGGGTAGAACTGGCAGCATGCGGTCCATCCAGCTGCTGCCAGGGTCTACCCCTGCCGCTGCCCTCATCGCCAAGAAAGGCTCAGAAGAATAAAGCGGCCACCCAACTGGCTGCACTCTCCGGCTTAGAAGATAAAATATCGGCCCTTCAAGATCAAGTCACTCGCGCCATGAAATCCATGGAGAAAAGAATACTTGACATCGAACGGCGCTCGGCTTTCGGGCAGTATAGAAACCCACCCACCCTGTCCGATAATGAAGAGGATGGTGTCCCGTCCCCACCGCGACCATGGCCAAGCGCTGCTACCAGACGACCTGGTCGCTGGTCCGGCATCATCCGTGATGCCATCCTGGAAGGTGACTGGGAGCCAAGCACTGTCGCGTGCCCCGTCCTTCAGAGCAACAGCGGCCTACCTGTCTTTGAACAACACTCCTGGAAGACCCTGCAGCAAGCCAGGAAAACGCTGAAGGAACAGGGTCTTAGAACAGAAAGTGGCCAGGCCGTTCTGGACTGGCTCTTTACTTCGGACATGAATTGCCCGTACGACTGCCGAAGCTTGGCCAGGTATCTGCTTACCCCTTCCCAACAAATCATCTGGGTAAGGGAGTGGGAACGCCTGGCCCAGGCAGAGGCGAATCGGCCCAGAGCACCCGGCGACCCTCTAGCCGGTATCACTGCCGAAATGCTTACGGGCTCGGGGCGCTATGCAGACGTCCAGCTACAACTGCAGTTCCTGCCAGCGCTCCACCATACCGCGGCGACCCTGGCTCGCCAAGCATTCTACACTGTACCAGAGCCCAACCCAATTCCATCCTTTACTGGAGTTAAACAGGGAATGAACAAAGCATATCAGCACTTCGTTGACCGGCTCTGGCAATCTGTTATGGCGCAAGCAGAACTGTCGCCGGAACAAAAAGAATCTATGTTCAAGCTGTTGGCGTTCGAGAACGCCAATCCTAAGATGAAGGCGCTGTTTTCAACTCTACCAAAAACAGCACAAGTTTCGGAGATGCTAGAAGTAGCGGCCAGGGCCACCTGGCAACATCAAGGGATGGCCGGTGCTTTTGCCGCTGCGTTAGAGCCCACCCATAAGCTCCTCGCAGCGGTAGCACAAAAGCTAAACGGGGGCGGAAGATGAAACCGCCCCAATCGGCCGCCCCGCTCGAAACAGCAAAGAAAAACCAACTCATCCTGTTCCCGTTGTAACTCCAGGGGACATAGAAGACAGAACTGCCCAGCGATTGTGTGGTGCAATCGGTGCCAACAGGCCAGCCACAATGATGCAGCGTGCTGGTACCAAAAAAATGGCGAAAACAGCGCGAGAGGCCCCCGCGCAGCGACACAAGTGGCCGGGCCGGCGCTGTGTGCCGACTCCCCGCCCCAGCAACATGGGGTAGCCTCGGGATCGATTTACCAACTGCAGTAGACATAACGCTATCGACTTCGGCAGTCCACAAGGTACCGACTCGGATTTACGGACCCTTGATACATGAAAATAGTAAGGTTGGTGCGCTCCTTATGGGACATTCTTCATCAGGTGTAGCAGGACTGATCGTGCTCCCAGGGGTCATCGATGCCGATTACACGGGGGAAATAATGATAATGTGTTTCACACTAAACCCCCCTATGGTAATCAAGGCAGGGACCCGATTGGCACAACTGGTCCTGCTCCCAAAAATGGACCTAGGGAAGAACGTCCAGACGGTGCGAGGTGACCGGGCTTTCGGCTCATCTGGAAACACCTTGGTAACCCTGGTGCAACAGATGAAGACGCGACCAATTATAAACATTCATCTGGCTACCGGCGAGGAGGAGAAAATCCTCCCCGTAATGATGGACACCGGAGCTGATGTGACAATTATTAACAAAAACGCCTGGCCTCGTAAATGGAAGCTAACTACGGCTTCCGACGCCGTCCAGGGGATAGGTGGTGATTCCACCCCCCTTCAAGCGCTCCAACCAATACAAATCAAATTTCCAGAGGGGCAAAAGGTAACCGTGAGACCCTATGTGTTACCTCTGCCCGGACAACTTGGGGGGTTGATTGGCCGGGATGTGATGAGCCAAATAGGGGCCATCCTCTCCATCCCGGAACCCACCCAACCCCATCAAAATTTTCATCAAGGGCCACTGCAGAAGCGCCGCCAACACCCAGACTCCGTTGGAAAACAGATACCCCTGTCTGGGTGGAGCAGTGGCCCCTTTCCAAGGAGCGGCTAAACATCGCCAACCGCCTTATAAAAGAACAACTGGACGCTGGACACATCCAGCCGTCCGTGAGCCCGTGGAACACACCCATCTTTGTGGTTCCAAAAATTCGGGCAAATGGCGGCTAATACGAGACCTAAGAAAAATAAATGACCAGATGTGGCCAATGGGCGCCCTCCAACCTGGGCTGCCCCTACTAACCATGCTGCCTAGAGGCTGGCACTTTCTGGTTATTGACTTGAAAGACTGCTTTTTCACCGTCCCCCTAAACCATGAAGACACCATTCGCTTCGCATTCACGATTCCATCGGTCAACAAAAGTGAACCAGCGAAGCGATATGAATGGGTAGTGCTTCCACAGGGAATGAGAAACTCGCCGACGATATGTCAATCATATGTGGCATGGGCGCTCGCACCGATCAGAGAGGCAATGCTGGACACAATAATTTACCACTATATGGATGACATCCTATTTTGCCAACAAGCCCCGTTCCCCGAGAACATCAGCCAGGTCTTGACCGATCAGCTCAAGACCAAAGGACTAATCGTAGCTCCAGAAAAAATCCAAACAAAGTCACCCTGGAGCTACCTAGGGTGGAAAGTGACCAACGGCATGGTGAGACCACAAAAATTGGAGATAATTCATTCAGTCAAAACACTGAATGACGCCCAAAAACTGGTGGGCGAACTCCAATGGGTTAGACCCATTATAGGTCTCACCAACGCGGACATCCACCCCTTTTTGTCACTACTACGGGGCACTCAAGCAGGGGCACTCGTGGACTGGACCGAGGATCACTCAAACGCCTTGAAACAGGTCGTCCGCAAGTTGGCAATCGGCTTTGCGGATCGTCGAGACGCCGCCCACCCCATCGGAGTGTGGGTATGTAACCACCCCTCATTCCCCTTCGCACTACTCCTACAGGACTTCACGCGGGAAAAGAAACCAGAGGGACAAAAATACGACAAAATACATAACCGAGACTCTAAAAGATCAGAGTCTGTGGCAATCCTAGAATGGCTATTCCCACCCCATACGGCCCAGAAGGGCATTTGGCAAAAAACAGAAATCTTAGCATTCCTCATTCGAAAGGGACGCCAACGTTGCCTGGAAGTAGATGGCCAAGAACCGGAGTGGATCAACATCCCCATCAGGACAACTGATTTTGATTGGATGCTGCAACACTCCGAGCCGCTACAACTCGCCTTACTCGAATATCCTGGCGAGGTGCGTCACGATGGCCTGAAACATAAACGCCTTCAAGCCATCAGCCAGTTCCAGTGGGTCGAACAGCCAATTGTCTCGGAACATCCAGTGCCTGGCATAACAGTATTCACAGGTGCTGGGAAAAGATCTCAAATGGCCGCCTGCGTATGGCAGGACCAGGGCCAATGGAAACAGCATCTGATTCCAGGCACCACTGAGGACAACCTTCAAACCCTGGAACTGCTCGCCATCATCTGGGCCTTGACGCAGTGGCAACGCGTCCCAATCAACATCGTTTCCAACTCACAATACGCAGTCAGAGTAGCAAACCGTATTGAGGATGCTCTCATTAAGCCGGTGCAAAATAAGAGGCTACAGGAGCTCTTCCTATCATTGCAGTGTGCGCTAAAAATCCGAACACAGCCATGCTGCATCCTACACATCCGTAGCCACAAAACAGCACTAGGCTTAGGGGAAGGGAATGCCAAAGCTGACTCTTTAGTCAGCCTAGGAATACAAAATCCAGTCACCGACTTCGCTAAAGCCCAGAACAGCCATTCCCTATTCCATCAGAGCACCAGGGCCTTGAAGCGCACATTTTCCATCACTTGGGAGGAGGCAAAAGGCATCGTTAAAGCCTGCCCCCGATGCGCTCAATTTGGCCCTACCCTAGGAATGGGCGTAAATCCACGCAGGCTTCAAGCCGGTGAAATCTGGCAAATGGACGTGACACACATCCCAGAATTCGGACGCCAAAAGTACGTACATCTTACAATCGATACCTTTTCCAGGCATGCTTTGGGCGACAGCTCAGACGGGGGAGAAGGCTCTGCATGTGATCCGCCACGTCACAAACTGTTTTGCTGTCATGGGGATCCCTCAAGTAGTGAAGACAGACAATGCGCCCGCCTACACAGGCGAAAAAGTCAAGCAATTTTTCGCTACTTGGGGAGTGAAACATATTACAGGAATCCCCCATTCGTCCACAGGGCAAGCGATCGTAGAAAGAGCTAATCGCACCCTGAAGACATATTTACAAAAACAAAAAGACAGCAAAATCATGGATCCTCAAATGCGGCTCAGCAAGGCTCTCTTTACATTGAACTTCTTGAGCCTAAGCCGCGACTCCCAGGAGCCACCCGTCTTACTACATTATTCGTCGCAAAAAGTCATCCGCATGCCTGAAATCCAAATCTATTATAAGGAGCCGACAACGGGACAATGGACAGGGCCCAGACCATTGCTATTTACCGGGAGAGAAGACAGTTGTGTCTCTTCAGACTCTGGACCTCTCTGGGTACCTAGCAAATGGATGCGCCCTGCCTCGACCAGACCAAAACCATTAGCGCCGAATAACGAGGCACCTCGCGATTAAGATCTTCATGTCCTTTTCATCTCTCCCCTACAGAAAGACAAAAAAAAAAAAAAAGTACATATAGAATTTGTACTACAAATATTGTAAAAAATTGTAGAAATATTGTATAGAATTTGTATAAAATTGTATATTTATAATAAAATAAAAATAAAATAAAATAAATTAAAAAAAAAAAGGGGGGGGGGGAAGGTAGGAAACAGGTGCCTAGAATTGCCAGGTAATGAGCCAGGCCGGTGCCCAGTCTCACCTGTGCCCAGTTAGGGCTGGCCCCACTGGGCATGCTCAAGACCTGGGGCCAATAAAAGGTGAGGCTGGGTGTAGCCAGGCAGCTCATTCCTGAGCAAGATCGGTGCTAGGCTGGTCACGGTTAGTCCTCGTTGCTAACTAAGATCACCAATAGCTCCTGTCTCTAGCTTCGGCACTGAGCTCGCGCTCTCGATGACGTTCGGTTCCCGCTACAGATTTCTGCACAGACAAAAGAACCTCAGACCGCTTTGCCCCCCCCCCCCCCCCCCCCCCCCGTGCACCAATTTGCTCTTCTAGAAAGCAAGCAGTGAGTATCACCTTTCTGCCAAAAGATGCAGTGAAATGCTGTCCTCTGGGGCTGAGGACTTGGCTGGACACACAATTCAGCCATATTCAAGCTAGCTGCATTTTTGTAGTCTGCTCCATGGACTTATTCACAGTATCCAGGCTTCTTTTTTGGAGGGCAGGGTATCTCACAAATACAATCCCTGCTTGAGTGAAAGGCACTGTCATTATCTATTACACAGAGTGATACTTAGCATCAGTCCCTGGTGTACATTAATAACGACACACTAATTGCTCAGAAGTAATGGATTCGAGGCTAACATCAGCATTTTATAGCTTGGGATAGAATGCAGCCAAGATAAACACAAGGTTTGCTTTCATTGCTGGCAGGCAGTGCCAGAGCTCCTCAGTTATCACAGTAACATAGATCAGCAGAAAGCTCAGCCTGAAGTCTTTAACTCATTGCTGTACACGTAATCTGCATTGGAATTCCCTTATTGAAGAGAATTTTAAGAAATTCCTAAGCCTTATCCTGTCTGAAGGAGTTCTTTCTTCAGGCTCAGCATGGGAAAGGTTTGTAGAGTTCATTGTTGCTTTAAAGTGCACACAAGAGAGAAAGAAAGAAGGAATTTATTACCTTCCCATTGCAGGTTGCCACTGGTTCATGGGTTCACCCATTTACCACTGGGTGATAGGGAAGTTTGGATGGGAACAGGAGCAAGCACTTGTTCAAACATTGGCAGCATATTTTTGAGCCAGACACAGCCAGATACACCACTAAGAGTTGCATGGAGCTTGAAGAAAATGATACTATCCTTGCTTGCCCTATATCCTTGCTATATCCCTACTATCCTTGCTTGCTTGATATTATCATTGCTGTGCATGACTTCTGTGGTTTATCAGATGTCTAGAATAGAGTTCTTACCCTCTGCATTCCAATAGGATTTTTTAATCACCCACACAGGAGTCTGGAGACACATTTTTCCAGAGAGCTGTGCCCTTCAGAGAGACCTGGTCTGTGTAGCTCTGGAGGGAAGGAGTTAGGAAGCTCTTTACCACCTCTCAGCAAGTGACAGGTACTCATTGCCTTTGAAACTTGGAATATTCCTAAGGGAACTGTTTTCAAAGATGAGAAGCCATCTGTCTACTTCTGCTGTTGTCTCTGCTTCCACATCCATATGTTTCAAGCAGAAACAATGTTTTCAACTCAAAAGGGTGATTTGGTCTGTAAATTGCAGATTTGAAATGAACAAATCTACCTTAAACCAGAGAGTGAAGATTTTTTCATCATTCACAGGAATTCCTTCTTCGTAGCACTAATGGTTTGCATCTTACTGCCCCAGCATTAGCATTTAATGTTATACTAGCACTGAGTCCCCAGTCCGGGCTCCTGCTTGCTTCACTCAGATCCATGATTATTTACAGTAACCATTCTGCTGCATGGGTTGAAATTTCCATTCCAACAAATGTGGGCAGCGTGAATCAAATGTTGCAAAATATTGCTGTGATTAGCAAGATGCTGCAACAGCACACTGGAGGGTGCTTCGTGTACAGACACCAGCAATGGAGAGCAGTAAAAGGAAAATATTCTTTCATTTCTTTGCAGGCACAACATGCCTGGGCAGAGCTGAGCTCATCCTGCAGACAAGACACCTGACGTCTGGGACCAGGGAGTTCAGATAAGATGCTGGAGCTCTTGCACCAGGTTTTTTTGAAATAAATGGGTTTTTTTTTATATTTATTTTTGCATTGGGAGGATAAGGGGGCACTCTTGGCAGCAGAAGGAGAAGAGAACAAAGCACATCTCAGATCTTCACTCTGGCAGCCTCTCTGGACAGTACATTTAGGGATGGCAGCTGTGGAGATGGGTTCCTCCCAGGGGGACCCTGCTGGAGTCATCACCTCCTTCCTGGGTACAGCAAGCACAGGGACAATGTGGCCACGGGCATTCCAGCTCTCCCACCAAAGCTGTCCTCAAAGGGAGACCGAAAGTCACTCCCATCAGCTGCATCCCAGCTGCTGTGCTGGGCAAAACCTGGGAGCTTGGCCACAGGAGGGTGGTGAGGAGGCTTGTGCTCCCTGCAGAGATTATTTTTCTGTTAAGGGATCTTGAAATTTTACTAAGTGCCCCCTTCATATTTTTTTATTTTTTTTTAATTTTCAGACGTTAAAGTTGAGCTCTGCACTGTTGTTGAGCTCATGGGATTTATGGCTGTTTTAAAAGATTTTTGCCCTTCCTACCAGCTTTCAAAGCTTCAGTGGTGGCCAAGCACAATCCCTACTATGTTGTCAGCCTGCAGATTGTTTTAACTTCTACTTGGCTGAGCCCTAATTGCTTTCCCCTCAGTGCTTCCAGTCCAACATCTGATATGATTAGCTATGCCATTAATTATCTTGTACTTTAACCATGGACCTCCTGCTGAAACCCAAAGCAAGGTCAACACACCTAGAGAAAATGGTGCCTAACAAGATACATTTATCAGCAAATGAGGCACCATGTGAGTTCACAACACACAGTCTAAAAGGCTTTCCTGGCATTCCCAAGGTCCCTGTTATCTTGCCAAAGAGAGATTCGTGTAGACAATAGGATACTGTCTGGATGAAATCCCCCATGGACTTCAGTGTACAAAAATTCTGTGTAAATTATAAGTGAACTGCATTAAACAATGCAAAAACCTTGTGGTAAGTAGTCCAGTCAGCACAGGTATTGGTCAGCTAACCCCCAGCTCTTGCTACAGCTTGATGTAGTTCTGGGATATATCATAGAAATAATAATTTTAGAAGGATTGGACCAGATGATCCACAAGGTCCTTTCCTACCTGACATTCTATGACTCTGTGATTCTATGGTATTAATTGTTATATATTGATGCCTAAAATAATTTTTTTAAGTACCCTGCTCAAGATGTTCAGTTACCACCTGAGCATTATCATAGCATATCTATTGTGTCATGAATGTTTCTCAGCACAGACAGTAAAAAAAGAAAGATTTCTGGACCTGAATTTTTGTTCTAAAATGCTTTGCCATTTGGATCTAAGGAATGAAAGTTCTTTGCCACGTTTCCCTGTACTTACAGATGCGATCCTTCTTTTTTTTTTTTTTTTTTTTTTTTTTTTTTTTTTTTTTTTTTTTTTTTTTGTAGTATCTTCTGAAGCATTCTGTTCCTTTTTACCCTTGCCTGCTGTCCCTTTATTTCAAGGATATTTAACAATATAATGGTGCAGTTTGTAGATATTTTTTGTAAATTTCATTTGGTGCATTTCATCACCATCAACGTATTTTTCCATATACATTTTCCATAGCTTGATGTAACTTTTTCCTAACCCAACCCCCTTGATTTCAAACATTATCAGAGTGACTGCAGTACAGTAATGCTTTTTCTTTTGGCTTTTTCCCATGCAGATGCTACTGACTTGCAACATCTCCCACTTTTTGGCCAGATCTTCAGAAAAGGAGAAAGAGTCACCTCTTGACAGAGTGTCCTCCAGTTTTGTCCACAGCTACTCACAGACTTCAACTCTTATTTACAATTTCTATTGAGGACATTTGAATGGAACTGGCACAAGTTTCCCCCAGATGTGCTTCTGCGCTTACCAAGTACCATGAAGTTCCATGGTGCCTGGGGTCTAAGTCTTTTGTGCATATAACTTTCCAATCCCCCAAAGCTCAATGTTTTTTTAGTAATTTCAAAGTCACTGAACCTTCTTCCACATCTTGGTTTATTAAGAATATAGCAGAAAAGAAAACCACTATGACTGCCTGATGTCAGCAAGAGCTAAAGCACTACAGAATCTTTCTCAATACTGAACACGAGGCTGATGAAGTTTTTAAGGTTCAGTTTGGAATGGTTTCCATTTTCTAAATTCATATACCCAGAACATATAGATCATTTACATATGCACACACATATATGTGCATGCAATATGTACCTCAACCTGTATATGCATTTATGCCTACCCATTAGTCCCGCAAAGGTACTAAGTTCAGTTAATAGCTCTTTTGATACTACTATGAGGCATCACTAGTTTCTGAGTGGGATGACTCCTGAGGGGATTTCACAATTTATTCAATATGTGATGTCATCATAATTCCAACAATAAACTTGTTGGTTGATCCTATTTGCAAAGGATCTTCCAGTGGCTAAAACCACAAATATTGTACAAAAGGCCGGCCTGAAACACAAATCTTACCTTGTTTATTGACACAGACCCCCTCTGAAAAAATGGTTCCTTAACACATCATCTAGCCAAAATATTATGCAGAAATACTACCAACTTCATCAAGGAGTTTTTGAGGTTATTTGTTTCTATTCTATGGTTGCAACTCCCATTTTCCACTCTGCAGCACTTTAATTTTATTTTTTTTTCCACAAGTTGTTTCCAGTGAGAAGCTAAGGAGAAAAAGAACAGGGAGGAAGCATTTGTCACACACCAGTTCTGTGCTCCCCTTTCCCTGCAGCTGCCTGCTTTATAGCGGCAGAAATTCAAGGATTGTTTCTCTCCCACACCACTTCTGAAACCCTCCCTGGAGGCTGCTGGGGATGGAGCTTATGAGTTAGAAATTCAGAGCTGTATTTTCTTAGTCTTTCCTGCAGATAGAAAAACTGTGGAAAAGATGGTTGTATCTGAAGATCCCACAATGCAGGGAACATCCTGAATGCCCCAAATTACAAACAGGTGAATAATCAGATGTTTCACAACACCCAGAACCAGCCTTGGCTTAGAAAAGATTGATTTCTGCCTACACTCAAACAAGCTCCTTCTTGTTTCTGAATAAACCCTTTTCCCTACACATGCACTCAGAGCAGTCTTAAGCATAATCACGGCTTCAGTTGTATTTTAAGAAGATCACATTAAAAGTTATTTGGACATATTTTTTGGCAGGAAAGGATATATGAGGTCAACTGCTTGCTTTCTTCTCCTCTCAGACTTTGTACCCTATTATAATCTCTTAAATTGACACATTTCAATTGCCTGAATCTGTATGGATCTGAAGCTGTTTTATTGACATACAAAAGATGTTTCCTTTTTTACAGCCTCCATATCTAAAGGAAGCCTGGAGAGTCCTCAATTTTGAAAGTCAATGAGCTGAAAGCACCATTCCTCAAGCATGTTGGAGCCCTGCATTTGAACTTTAAGATGCAATATATGAGCTCCAACCCAGCTGAAAACTGCTGCAGTGAGCAACATCTGAAGTGATGATCACCCCTGTTCAGGCCACTGAAAAATTTCCACTATAGAAATATGACATATACTTAGGTCTTCGGGCTTTGCAACAAAGGGATAGAAATTTATGCTTTTCTGTCCATAGGTTGCTCTTGCAGTTAGGAATCAAATTTAAAGGGAAGTACAAATGATGGAAGTACTGGTTGTGGTGCCAGTCAGAGGGACCTCAAGAGGCTGGAGAAATGGGCAAAGATTCTTGAGAGGTTCAGCAAAAGTAACTGCAAAGTCTTGGACCTGGGGATTGGCAATCCCAGGCACCTGCTGGGGGCTTAGCAGTGGGCAAGGTCCTGGTGTAACATCTATAATTCTTGCTCTTTTATCATTGTTTGCATCATGCAGCAAGAGAGCACCAGGTTCATGTATTTCCAGGCTCCAAACAAAACCCCACATGCAGGACCAAGGATGCTCCAGTTTTACTGCACTGATCTTTTCCTCAGCCTCTTTCCAATCTCTGGGAAGAAAGCACCCAGAGCCTGTCTTCTTTCCTTCACCTGCATCCCACCATCACAGGAAAATAGGAATTCTTTAGAAAAAACCACTAGTAATCTCCATCTAAAGCAAAAAAACCCCACAACCCTCCCTGAGCCTGTGAAAAGGCTGAATCCCAGCAGGTCTGTGTGCCACTGTATTTACACTGCAGTGCTTCCATCAGCCTCTGGGAAGCCAATCCTGATTTACAATTATGAAAATCAGACAGAAATCTACAGCCAAGCTCATATTTTATTTTAACAGTTGCTGTGACAAGACTCTGAAAACAACCACCAGACCGTTCCTATTAAATCAAAGCAAGCTGTCAATGACTTACACCATTCCAGCTGAATACTGAAAAGCCAAGAATACTGAAATGGAAACAGGCATTTGAAATAATATTTCCTAAGCAGGATTTCATGGGATTTTTTTTTATTTCAACACTGGGGAAGACATTTTAATTCAAAGTGATGATTTTAAAAAAAAAGTCCAAGAATACTTAGCTGGGTCTGAGAAATGCAGCACTGGAAAGGGCAGCTCTCCAATACCCACTCTGGTCAGATCTGAACGTTTGGTCTCCAACAACCAGCACCTGGCACTGGCATCAGCTGCTGATCATTTTTTAAGGAAAATATTAAATGCTGGGTTTTGTTATTCATCACAAGAAAAAAAAAAAAACAACAAACAAAACAACACACAGGGAGGAATCAAGAGATTATTATGGAAATTTTAGACAGTGTGTGTAACACATTTTGCAGACAGAAAGTTATAAATATTAATATAACATTCACATGGAAAGGACTAGGACAACTCCAGAAGTACAACTACCAAAAATTGTCAATGCTGTGCAAGAGAAGCATGAGAAGAAATTATTTTACTCCACTTATTTTACAACAAGATGTGCAAGGAGGTGTTTCCAAAGGACAAAAACATTCATTGCTGGAGGAGGCAATGGCTGCTGAAACTACAGGAGGAGCAGTGGTCAAAAGGGCTTTCAAAAGAAGTCAGTTTTCAATGAAATACTCAAATGCAAATCTTTTGGAGTGGTGTTGGATTTCTTATGAGAGCCACTGATTTTTTCCTTGGAATTAATTAAATTTAAATACATTAAATCTGAAAAATTATTTTCCACATGAAGCTTCAAAACAAACCTGTACTGTATCAGATTCTGTAATAAAGGAGTACCCAGAAAGGTGTGACCTCGGAGTGGAAACAGAGTCTTTTATCACTTTTCTGGACTGTTTTGTTTGGGGTTTTTTAAATTAATTCTGCACACTGTGTATTTTTTGTGTCTGTGCCCTTCACTTCTGTGACTTTTGGGGAATTCACCAGCAACCTTTGGCACCTGCACTTGTTCTCTGCTGCAATGCTACAAGGATGAAATGCTTGTGGAAAAGAAAAATCCATCAGAGCACTTTCATCCTTCAAGGAGCTTATTTTCAAAAAAATGTGCAATTTAACAGATTTGTGGGTATAAAATCACATCAACACAATATATGTGTGTGCTTAGCTGGAAGCACTGCATGCCATTCAACACAGCAGCTTCCTCACAGAAGGAGTGTAAATGCATTTGCTGTTTGATGACTTAACTAAATAAAGCATCTTATCTTGTCACAAGTCCCCACATCCTCATCACTCTCTTCAGACGCACACAGGAGGACTCAGATGGAGTCTCCCCTTATAAAACTGGAAGTCATAGAATCTGGGTTGGAAGGGACCTCAGAGATCAAGTCCAACCCTTGATCCACCGCTGCGGTTGCTAGACCATGGCACTAAGTGCCACATCCAGCCTCTTTTTAAATATCTCCAGGGACGGAGAATCCACTCCTTCCCTGGGCAGCCCATTCCAATGTCTGATCACCCTCTCTGTAAAGAAATTCTTTCTAATATCCAACCTAAACCTCACCCGGCACAACTTGAGACCTCTTGTGCCCTCTTGTCTTGCTGAGAGTTGCCTGGGAAAAGAGACCAACCCCCCCCTGGCTCCAACCTCCTTTCAGGGAGTTGGAGAGAGTGATGAGGTCTCCCCTGAGCCTCCTCTTCTCCAGCCTGAACACCCCCAGCTCCCTCAGCCTCTCCTCATAGGATCTGTGCTGGATCCCTTCACCAGCCCAGTTGCCTCCTTTGGACCTGCTCCTGCACCTCAATCTCCTTCCTGAACTGAGGGGCCAAGAACTGGACACAGTACTTGAGCTGTGGCCTCACCAGGGCTGAGCACAGGGGCAGAATCCCTTCCCTGGCCCTGTTGGCCACGCTGTTCCTGATACAGGCCAGGATGCCATTGGCCTTCTTGGCTACCTGGGCACACTGCTGGCTCCTGTTCAGCTTCCTGTCAATCCAGACTCCCAGGTCCCTTTCTGTCTGGCTGCTCTCAAGTCAGGCTGCCTCAGAGCAGTGCAGGGAGTGAGCATCAAGTTCAGAAGATCCTCTGGAGAACACTTAGCATGACTGGGGTATAGGAGGTAGTACAATTACTCACATGGCTGTAGGCAATTGTAGCTCAGCCAACCTCAGCTGGTGACAGGAGGGAGCCAGTCTCAGGGCAGGCCAGGACACAGGTGACCTGAGTCAGAGCATCTCATTCACAGCACAGACAACCCATTTTCTGAGTACTGAGCATGTCCTAAAGCAGATTCTTGTTGCTTAAGGCTTTAACTAGGACTCTCTCTCCCCAGATAATCCTACAGGTTTCCAGGAGCAAGGAGGGGAAATAAATGTCTTCAGGAAAGTCACAGAGCTACACAGGGTGATAGGAATCTTCTGCTTTGCATCCCATCAGGGGCCTTAGTAATACATTTTTACCCTTCTCCTAGAGTGACTTGCAGCCTTTTGTCTCAGTGGGAACTTCTTATTTCATGGTGATCTGCCTCAAGGATGTTTTCAGCACTGAAGAATCCAATTGGCCCCCAGGAACCATCTCTTCCATTAGGCAGATGGTGCCAGGACCACTTTGCATCATGTTTCAGAATTTTCAAATGCCTCCTGGAGCCTTCCAGCACAGCTCCATCCAACACAGGACAAGTCATGGCTTCAGTCCATCTTCTCATCACCTGTGGCAGCCACAGAGCCCAGGGCAGGGCTGCAGGACACAGCCAGCAGTGACCCAGCTCTCACCTGAAAGTCTTAAAGCCCACAGAGCAGCCAAACTGCTAACAAGACACTGGTGGGGAGAGAGACTGGACTGGGTCACCTTTTTCTCCATTTATTGCAGATTATGGGAACTGTCTCAGCTTCAACTTCCACACTGAGGAGTTTAAAACTAACAGCAGACATGAATCACATTTTCTAGAGGGATCTTACAGTACTGACAGGAATGCTGTAAGGACCAACAACACAGTAGAACCAGGAACTTCTCTCCCAGCACATCACAGTCACCTCTTCTCCACTTCTGCCTGCTCTTCAGCCTCCATGTGCCAGTAACTTCATTTAGAAAGTTCCACCTTAAGCTTTTACTCCTCTGTTCTCCTGTAGAGGTCCCAGGGCCAGGCTGCAAGTCTGAAGGACATCACTTTCATATTGACATAAGCAAATGACAAAAAAACGCAGTGCAGAATCAGATGGTTATAACTCCCCATGCAGGAAAACTTCTCCTGTGCCATTATGGCCCACTACACATATATTTTGATTTTTTAAGAAATCATTTTCTAGACAATTTTTTACATATTTATCATCAATTCAGCACAGATAAAAGGCAGGGAAAACTTAAATTTTTAATAGAAGCTACATAATTAAAGTTTAATCAGTATTGTCTATTTAATAATGGATTATAATACCTATTAATCCTATTTAGAAAAATCAAAACAAATTAAAAAAACCAACAAACTTACAGCAGCATGTATCAGCAGCTGTTCTGTACATGGTCTGTCCAATAAATTACTGAAGCATGCCAGGAAGATTTCTGCTAAGGAAGTAGTACATACAGCTGTAGCAGATAAAATTCACTCTTTAAACTCCATTAGTTTTACAGGTTTTATTTGGTTTATATAATCACTGGTTATACTGTCATTTTTCCTTCATGTCTGAACTTTCATTTGCTTACAAGACATCAGTTTTGCTAAGTAGCTGGAGTCCAATTTTTATTTATATAACTAGAACTGATTTTAATGCTATATTGCCAAAACAATTCCTCTGCTCCAGATGGCCCTCATCCGCCTGCAGTTTGCTCCAGTGCATCCTTCCATTGCAATGTAAGCTCTGTGCCAGCCAGGGTCCCTCATGCAATAACACTTCTTGCACACACAGAGAATTTTACAGTTCCTTGGTGCTGCTGCTCCCTCCCAGGGGACTCTATCACAGCCCATCAGCTTTGCAGTGAAAGTAAAAAGCGAACAAGGCACCATCAGACTTCCTGAAGCAGATCCATCAGATTATTCAGTGATGCAGGGAGTTGATAAATATAATTGTACAACCTTCCACACTGCAATACTTAGGATGAAAATGAGGGCAGTGGTTGTGGTTTGTGGTTTTTAGTTTTTGTTTTTCTTTAATGTTAATAAAGGAGATTGTAAAGCTTAGAAAACTTGGTCCTCAGAGGCTAATTTATAAAGATACAAATAGGTTTGGTTTTGGATAAAAAGTTTGCTTTGGAAAATATGCTTCTGAGAACAAGATGGACTTTGTCAAACTGAAGCAAATCCAGTGGAAATCCCCAAGGTGACTACAGGGCACAGCACCTGGCATGTGAGAAGATGTCAAGGAATTTGTTTGGTCTTGATAAGCCTAGCAGGAAAATCTTCTTGTTACCCTTAACTTCTGATTAGGTGAGAGTACAAGAGAAGGCAGAGAAATTATTCTTGAAGATGCACACAGGAAGGACAGGAGGACACAGATACAAGCTCTATGTGGGAAATCACCACTGTCAATTGGAAAAAAATTTGCAGGCATTGCAGTCAAATATTAAAATAAGTTTCAGAGGTGAAGGCTGAAAAAGCCCTAAGCTCCTTCTGCTTTAAGGAGGGAAGTTGGACGAAGTAACCTTTCCAGAAGTCCCTTCCAACCTATTTTCTGTGATGAAATACAAAACTGTGCTGTAAAGACCCACCAGAAGTAAAGTATTTTTAATTATAATTAACAAAAATATATACACGATATGTATTCTACATATACCAAGAAAAAACCCATACTGCATTTCAAAATTAATTTACTACAATAACAAATAGTAGTAAGGTCAGTCACTAATATTAAGAAAAGCCACCATTTGCATGTAAGCTGAAGCCAGAAGAAAACCACAGAAGCTCAGACATGAATTCAAAGGATTTCATAGTACCCAACCCATCTCAGCTTCAGAGTATGGATTGTGGGTCTGGACCTAGATAATAATCTAGCATCCATAAGCTTTAGGTTTATCTACTTACATTAACTGTTTTGGGTTATTAAACTGTAAGGTCAAGGTAAGTGTTTTAGTTCTCATAAATGTTGCCAGGCACTAAAATTAGTTTATTTGTCAGATCAAAATGTTTTTTTTAAATTATTCTTCATTTCAGGAGAAGCAAACACTGAACAGCTGTTACAAACTTCATTTTTACTTTAAAAAAAAAAAAAACAAAACACAAAAAAGCTCTTAACAGAGGCTTAAAAAGTTCTTTACAAATAATCTCCATCACACTTACAATAGTAAGAAAATTATTCTGGTTGCTAGTTTTTAGTAAATATGAACTGTTTTGTGTAGTCTGTATTAAAGATAGGTATAACTACAGTTCACATTCTGTTTTTAAAAGGTGGACCAACAAAAGTGATGAGAAAAGCAGATTACTGCTGTTTCTCAACAAGTCTTTTTACATAAGGACATTCTGCCTTGATAGGCAAAGCATGTTTGACAGCCAGCTGAGAGGGAGAGTAGGTGAAGGAGAGAAGTAATGATTTGTGTGCCAAAAAAACCTTCCTCAACAATCACTTTAGACTCAACAACTGTACAATTAAGCTGATTTAAAATCAAAATTCTGTCATTCCATCCATCTCTTGAATGAGAGAGCTGATCATCTCAAAATTTAAGTTTGCTTGAAGTGACACAAAAAGGTAGAATCAGAGCAAGTTCTGGACTGGCAAAAAAAAAAAAAAAGAAAAAAAAAAAAAAAGCCAGATGCTTATCCTGTCATCTGTTATTTCCATCGTAACTATGAAATATTAGATGATCTTCAAAGTGTTTTCCACCAGGTCTGTCGGAGAAACACGTGTGGCTGTGCAGAGAAAACAGAACATGGACATATGGGAAATAAGAAATATATCAAGTTTTCTATTCCTGCAGTAGTACTAATAAAATTAAATATGCCAACATTCAATTTCAAGAGGACTCAGATCTAAAAATCAATATGCAGTGTTCAATTTTTTAATATAATAAGCTCCTGAAATAGACTTTTTGTGGACACAAATTGGCAATCACAGTTACAAAGAGCTCATAACTGCTCAGAGGATGTCATTTGCAATACATTTTTAAGTAGCTACTGGATTCTTCAACCTAGAGTAACAAATTATCCTATTCTATTTAGTGAGAGAAATAAAGATGCAATAGTTTATACATCTGAGCTTTAATATGATGGCACATTCTGCTCCCTCACTGGTGGCTTCTAAGAAGAACTGTAAGAATAAGAATAGGACATAGAGAGTACATAGTGACTTAAACAAGTCTTCTCAACACAGTGATATCCTGTGAATCTGACAAAGAGTAGGTGTGGCTACACTTCATTAAAGAAAGGTAAAATTCTCATTTGCAAGAGTAAATGAAGACATCAGCTTTTTTAGTTTCCTTTCAATGAAGTCACCAGAACAGACACAAGACATGAAATTTTCACTGTACGTGGTCCAGTTGTCCCAAGCACATCTTTCCATTGCTTACATGAAATCCTCTATTACTGTTTTACAAAGAACAGCTTCAAGATTATACAAAGAGCTCAATCAAGTAATTGACACAAAACAAAAGCAGAACTCAAAAAGTTTTTACTACCATTGCTATTATTTTATCACTGAGTAGAAGGAAACAGATACCAGCAGCTGCTCACCAATTTTAAGTGCAACCAGTTCTTCCCATGTGTAATTTTAGTGAAGTTACCCATAGATATAAACCAAAAAAAAACCACCAAAGAAATTAAAACAACCCCCTCAAGAGAGACCCCTGCACAAAACATGCTATGCAGCAGCTGCTGTGCACCAATGCTCCCCTCTCTGCTCTCAAACTTCATCCTCCATATGATGGAGCACAGTGGCCACCTTAGAGCCTCCTCTGCTTTTAAGAGCATCATTTGGCCAACTCCCTCCAGCTCTCTAAAAGCAAATCTTCAGCATTTTAGCAAGCTCTCAGCTGGATATTCAGCTAAAACTGAACATCCAGCTCCTCCCTTAGCTTTACCTGCTCCAAAATTACCACCAAGTCCCCAAAAACTGAAAATGTGCCACAAGCACCACAAAGATCAACATTCCTGAGCAGAGGCAAGCAGGATAATAAATCCTGTCCCTCCTTCTGCTGACACAGAAGTGAATGAACAGGAAGAGGTAGCTCTGCTCACCAAAGCAGAAACATGGTCAGGTCTCAGCATTCAAACCAATTAGCATGAAAATTATGAAGAGAGAGCCCAGAGCTACTTTTGGCAGCCCACAAACAGGGAGAGGCTTTTTCTTCAGATAATCTGCTTCTAGGTAGCTAAATGGATGTTCCTTCATTGGCACTGCTGGGTAATCTACTACGTTCACACTGCCATCCATCCTTCCCCTTTGAAGGTCTTAGAAGAAAAGAAAAAAAGAAAAAAAAAACCTGCCAACCCTACCTGACTGTCTGGCACTGTGGGAGAATTTTTCTTTTCCCTACTGTGAGACTTTCATGATAGTATTTTACACAGCACACGTAGAGGCATTTCTTCTGTAACAAAGATGCTGTTCTTGTAGTTCTTGAGAGAGCCCTTGTCACAAAGTGCATCCCAGTGGGCTCTGCCTGCCCTCCCAGCTAAGCCTCTGGGGTCTGTATTCCAGTCTCAAATGCTGTTCAGTCAAGCAAGTGCTGAGAGAAATTCTGAGCCATTCCTAATGGTATTACAGCCACACAGTTATCCTTAACTGAGCTTTGTTCATGACATCCTGCTAAAACCATCCTCTGACTGTGTAGGTCTCAAGGAAAAATACAATTATCACAGCACCTGATGAAGCTCAACAACAAATACACTTCTAGCTTTGTGGAGATAAAATTAACACATCTCCTCCCCTGCAATGAAAGTTAATTCTGTTGCAACAAACTTCATGTGATTTCACCCTACACAGTGAAAAGTAGAGAAAAAAATTCTCCAACTGTGACTTCAGACTCTGATACACCATTGCCAAAGCTGTGCTGCTTACACTGCCTGCTTCATATTCTTCATGAGCTTAAAATAATGCATTTGATCAGCTATGACATTTCATTATTTAAGAAAAAAAGATGCTATCAACTTACCATCAGAAGCATTTTTACAAAAAACTGATATTGTAGTCTAATACTACCAAGCTGTATTGGTAGTAAAGATCTCATATTTCTCTGATATGTCAAGTATTTCCCTTCATCCTGAGTATTTATGTACCTTGACATTATCAGCTCTTCTGAAAAATGGAGAAATACAACAGAAACCATCCTGTTGTACTGTTCAAAAAAGGTAATGTGCTTATTTCTTCCTCCTTGCCTCTCAGAAGAGAATATAGACTTTTCTACAGTATCCAGTGATGCAAACTGGTACAAGACAGGTCCCCTCTTAGGACACACACATCTCAAAATAAAAATAACTGCAAGTATATTTCATATCTAAGTTACTCAATTACACTTTATATTTAATTTCTTTTCAAACTAAACCACCTTTTGTGTTTTATTGTTTCACTTGCTCTATTCACATACTTAAGCTAGACAACAATAATAAAATCCTGGCATATACTGAGGTCTCATTTAGTAATTTATCAAGATTAATGCTTAACAACTTTTTAGGACAGAAGTGACTTTTCTCCTGGCATACATGTGCACAATTGGTCAACCAATACTACAATTTGCCCATTACAACACTTGAACATTGATGGTGTTCTTTAATCTAATGCATTCTAAAGGCAATTTCATCATACCCAATACCACAAAGATTTCCTACATTTGAACATTCACCAAACAACTGAACTGGGGAAGAAATGTGATAAAATGAGTTTGGTTTTTTTAGATATTTATATGGTAATTATTACCAAAACTATAACATCAGATATCTTTTTGGAATGAAGGTGGAAGAACGTCAAGATCTCCCCTGCATCTGAGTCTAGAAATGTTTCCCATCAAACTGACATTCTGCAGCTGCCTGCAACTTAAGCTTCAGAAGAAAAAAGGAAAGTAAAGGCAGCTGAATTTGATCTAAGTACATAAGTTATATTTGAGCAAACTTACAAATTCATGTATTTCTACATCAGTGTTGGGGTTGTTCAGGATTTATATTCATAGTCCTGTATATTTCTTTGAGAAACAGCAAGGCAGTATCTTCAGACCCCCTATAAATTAAAAAAAAAAAAAAAAAAAAAAAAAAAAAAAGTGTTATTTTGATGAGGTTCATGTCCTAATTCCTGTGAGCCATGCTTCATCCCATTCCAGCTCTTTAAGACATTTGCACAACCTATTTGTCCTGGTACTTATCTTTTGGGAACATGGGTTTACCTCTATCAACTTCCTTTGACCTACAATTCTTCATCAGTTTTCAATTATTACTCCTGGCAGCCCTAACCTACACATTTACCTTTTTCTCCTGCATCTCCCCAACTCTCTCCTCTCTAACAAGGCTGCAACTTGATATCCCCTTCTCTACTACTTTGATGTTACTTGTTTTGACTTAAACTCCTCAAAAAATGAAGTTCTTTCTGTCTGTGATAGGCTCCTGAATATATTTCATCATGAGTGCATCCTCCTTGTCAAGGCTTTCTTCCTTTACTTCCTCCACTGCACCTACCAGAGCAAAGTCAAAACTCAGCCTTGCCAGTCCCATCAGCAATATTCTAATTCTTCTCACTGGCTGGCACTTCCATTTCAAGTCCCATGTTTCCAAACTGGTGGTTTTCCTCCCCTTTTCAAAATCAAAGCTCCAGGCTATCTGACTTTAAATTTAATGTGAACAGACTTAATTTTCTTACTTGCCTATAAAGTGTTATTCAAACACATATACACAATACCAACATAATAATATATAAAATTATAATTATTTAGTTATATATTAAATATATATTGTATATATATAATATATAATAACCAAAAAAAAACCAAAGAAGAAAGTTAAATAGGCAAATTTTAACAAAGTTCCAAAGCTACAGTTGTTAGATAAGGGTAACTAAAATTTAGACTTTCAGAACTGTGATCCTCTAAATATGAGGAACATCACTTACAGAGCAGCAGGATAGAGTTAAATGTGAAAGCTGAGGGACTACAGATATTCTGCACGATTGAGCACATTTCTTGATGCTCTCTGCTAATAAATGAGCAAGCACACAAGCATGCAAAAGGACCAACACAGAAGGTTCATCCTCTGTACCACACAGGTAATTTCATTTTAGGCTTCCCCCTCCATCCCCCTCCCCAGAAGAACCCAACCAACCCCAAACCCAAAACACCTTCTCATATTTGGGTCATTAATCATCGTGTTTATCTTCCTATCTTGAATGACAAAAAAAAATTCTCGGGTAAAAAGTTTTTTTGACACCTGGCAGTGATTGGGTGCCACCTTGTGGAAAAGAGCTCCGGGTTCCTTCAACTCTCCCCAGGAAGCAGCACACATCAGCCTGGAGAATCCCTGCTCCAGCAGCTGCTGATCCTTAGCAGTGTGGGACTGACTTTAACAAGAAAGAACCTTCAGGTAATGCTTCCAATTCCCTATTTTAACCCCTGCTTTTAAAATCATTAGCTATTCAAAATTAAAACCTTCAAAAACTGAGTAGAGCAATGCTTGTCTGGCTGGCACCTCCTAAATTAAGAACAAGAGAGCAGGGTTTTGCTTACTAAAAGATGAGAATCACCCCTTGCTCACCAAGGGCAGATGCAACAGGGCAATAGTTACTACGCTTCCCAGAAACAGGATTCTATCTTTCTCCCTTTGAAACACATACACATTTTAAAAAAATAAATCCAAATCTAGATAAGGCAAAGGACTCTGACTACAGCAGCTCTGACTACATGGTGACATCAAACTCTGCTTGTTGTTCTAGAAATCGTCCTGTATATGAGCAACCACTGCACGCAAGTGGTAAAACCATAACCACTGAAATTCACAGGAAGATCCAACTGTGCCTTTTTTCTTCTTTTTTTTGTGTTAATCTTTGATAGCAGGACATCAATCTCCAGCAATTTCATTCCAGCATAAATTTTACAACATAATGTAGCCTCCTACAATTCCTTCATGGATAGGTTTTAATCAGCATTTGTCAAAATGCTCACAGACCTCTCCTTGTTCTGGAAATCATTAGAGCTCAAGGTGCATGCTCTGAGTGCCAAAGTTCAAGAGAAGAATATACAATGTCTTTATTGCAAACAGGATGATAGATCTGTTTACTTAGTGCTAACAGAGAACTTTATTTCAAAATAAGGTTAGCTCATCTAGGTGTGATACCTCACAACTGACATTCCTGGACAGTCATAGATACTGTTTACCTTATATGCTCAAATCATCCTAACTATGTAACACTTGAGCATCCAGAGTAGAACAAATTTATCTGTATAGTACAGCTGTGTGGGAAAGCAACATCTTTACAAAGAAATGTCAGAATTAAGTGATGAGGATCTCATACCCAGTTATTTTTTCCAGAACTTTCTTGAAGTGAAACACGGGCATGATTTTTGACAGAGGTGACACCTGAGTTTTCATTATAAAATGCTCAAGACAGGGAAGATGATTCTAGCTATGATCATATTGGTCACAGGTAAATAATAGGATTAAGAAAAATGGTAGGCATGCAATTACCAACATTTATAGATACAGTTATAGCAGAAAAGCTGTAGTAATAGACTCACAAATACCTCCTCTTACCAGTAACACAAATGACTCTGTAAAGCAAACAGGTATTCATTGAAGCTTTCTATTGGTTTTTCCTGTAGAACATAATCAATACGACGTCCTCCATTTAGCATTCCAACCTTCACAAAAAAATCTTCATCTTTAGGAAGGTCTGGACTCTCAGTGATTTTCTCAGCTAAAATTAAAGAGTTTAAGATTTAAACTATTTTCAAGCACAGCCTGTTTGACTACAATCAAGAAAATTATGAATCGAATCAAGAAAATTATGCTACTGCATAATTCAGAAAGGGTACTGGAACTATGGGCTTATGTCTTAAAACAGTCTAAAACAACAGTTTAAAGAACTGAGAAATTAAATGATAAAATAAAAAAACATAGTTCATAGACTGATCCTGTCCTTCCACAAGCAAATAATCTGAAATATTATATTTCCACATCCCCTTTGCATAGATTCAACCACTATCCTCAATTTATATTGACACATAATTCACAGCTGGGAGGCCTGCCCTTGGTGCTATTAGGGGTAATATTTATTTCTGACTTTTTATTTTCCTCAACAGCATTTTTTTCAGTTAAAGGATATACTTAAATGCTGCTTAACTCATCCCAAAAACACACCAGAACACTCCCAAAAGAGCATGAATCTCAGAAATATGTATTTGTATTAATTTGTCCTAAGGGGACAGAAAACACAAGTGATTTAGTGACCTGCCCTCCCAACAGGAACTTCAAAGTTTATACAAAATCAAGTCAAAATTTTAATAAAAGCAGTTAATTCTTCCTTTCCTTAAACAAACAGATAAAAAAAAAAAAAAAAAAAAAAAAAGCAGCATATCTTACTTTCAATGTCAAATACTCCAAAAGCACAGAGAACTCCTGGAAAGGGTCAGGAAAATCAATGGGAAGCAACCACTAGGATACTCAGGCTTCTGCTAATTTGACATCAATAAGTTGTAAGAAAACTACTGTGTCCACATACCTTCTACCACTTGTTTTTCTTCTTCCTCTTTAATTTGATTTGCTACTTTCTCCAGTTCTGCTTGTAGCTGAGTTGAAGATGTATGAGCACGTGCAAATTCATTCAGGGTCTGCCATGCACTTTTCAAAGAGCTGATAAACCCCTGTTTCAGGTCAGATCCCATCCGAGACAGAGAGTCCTTCAACTCTAAAAAATAAAAATATAAACTTAAGATATTGCCTGAGTAGAAGGATTTAAAATTAGAAACTAAAACTGATAGAACCTGTTCAAAAAACTACCCTAACTTTTAGGAGAAGCAGGCCTGCTACTCCATGAGCATGTTTCATACTTTTCTGTTCTATTAGTGCTATTCTATTATAAAAGATTAGGTGAGATGTAATGAAAACACAAGTAATTTCTCAATGTAGGGGTCAATGAATTAACACCTGCTACTACACAAACAGTCCAACAGATTTCAATTCCAGCAGAGTCTATAATGATAGCTACACCCACCCACAATTACTCCTAACATCCTACACTTTGATCTGATGTGTACACATGAGAACAAAATCCACTCCCTGCCCACCAATGGTTACAGAATGACCTTTTTCCTCCATATTTCCAACCCTGAACAGACCCTGGTTCAACACTTCATTAGGTAAATGAAACCAGTAAATTCTGTTTGTTTCACATAATCTCAGAAATTAAGGAGTACAAGCGACGAACAGTAATTTTAAAATGGGAGGCTCGAAGGAATCCCCCTGTGACATTTAGGGAAAATATGGAGTCAAATATCCAGGAAAATGAATAAGTGATTTGAAATTTGACAATACTCTAATTCATGAAATGAGTAAATTAGGAATGAAATCAATATATGAAAGAAATTTTCTGTTTACCCAGATGTAATCTTTTTCTGCCTTTATGATGTGGAATGAGAACTGGTTTTAAATCCATGTCTTCAGTGATCATTGGTTCCAACCTGTAAGCTACAGGATCAAGCTATTAAGAAATAACACATAGACATTTAGACATCTTCAGTTCATGACCATTCAGTTTAATCATAAAATTAAGCAGGTTCATTGACTTAGTCAGGTCTTGTTCTCCTGCAGAGATTCTAAGAAACACAACAGCAAAAGAGCAGCAAAATGTTCTTGCACTCTGGTGATCTCTACCAGCACATCACTGTATAATTGTTAAACAAGATGGGACAGCAGAGGACCAATGAATTTCATGCACTGCAAAACCTCTAAGGATTTCTAAATTTTATAGAATCTAAAGTGGAAACTCTACAAAGTTCTGCAAATGGCTGAAGTACAAACACTTTTTAAAAATCTACAAGAGGTGCTTGAAATTAATGGCAAAAAAAGTTACTTAAGATCTGAAAACAAACAGGCAAGTATTATCAAGGCAATCCATACCTAGAATGGTAGGTATGGAACCTACAGCTGGCTCTACTTCACTTTTGCAGTATAGACCACATATATTAAAATATATTAATATATTTTTCAGTTTGGTCTTTTTTTCTTTAAAAAAAAATGTTTTGGTAAATGTATGGAAGGGAACAGGAGATGTAATGCTCAGAAGTCAAAACTTAATATTCTTCATTGTGTTCATCTGCATCAACTAAAATCAAACTCAGAAGTACCCCTTACTCACTGGATGATAGATGTTGAAGAAGCCCTTGCAGGTAGGAAGCCTGTAGTTTTCATCAATCTTCTCCACTCCTCTCACAGTAAGGAACACACCAATAGGAGAGCCAAGAGCAAAGAAAATATCTGGTTCAAAGTCCAGTGCACTGTAAACCACAGAAACCTACCAGACAGAAATCAGACACCTCTCAGAACTGTCAAATAGTTAATATAATGCCTGGTTAGGAAGAAAAACCAAGTTGTATATTAAATCAAACATATGCTCACAGTACTTGGCAGCAAGCTACAGCTACTACATTTCAATACCATAATTTTAAAATGCTTCTCTCGAAAAAAATTTCAGAAGTACAAAATAATTTAAAAAATGTATTTAAACCAGGAAGCCTTCAAGGTTTGGTTTTTAAATTGCTTGAGGTAAAACTTACATATAACAGCACAAACAGATTAGTTTAGGCTACCACATTAAATGCAAAGCCACAGAAGCATTCAATATTGTGTCATTCACACAGTTCTGCTGCTGAAACAGAACTGTGTTTACAGCTAACACACTGCTGGAAGGGAAAATTCACTGTAATGGCATCCTTGTTAAAATAAGCTTTGCTTTCCAGCAACACAAACCACTTTCCCAGCTCTGCCTCCCACCAAAGGGTAAAGTTCTACGTAAACACAACTTTCATTCAACAATCAAGGAAAGCAGCACAATCATCAACATTAAAAAAACCAAAACCAAGCAAGAGGACAGCATTGCTCAAAATGAATCATTTAAAGATATGTAGTATCACCTGGCCAGTTCCAACTTCAAAATATTCGTAGTCAATGTTCACAGAAGAAACAGAGGCACCAACTGGAAGCTTCCTCTTTGTGTGCATCTGACCAGACACTGAAGGGGAGACAGAAGCCTCTTTTGCTTTCTGGGCATCTTCTTGAGTTTGGAGTGTGGCAGCCAGCACAGCTTTCTTTTCAGCTGCTGCTTTCTTTTGTTCCTTTTGAGAGAAGTTTCAAAACCAGGGGCAAAAAAGTTTATTTCACAGATGTCAAAATTCTTTTGGTATATCCATGATGTTATCAAGGATGTTAACCTCACAGCAAGAAAGTCACTATATTTGTTTGACAACTTCTTTGTTAATTCCTGAAAATATATATTTACCTGCTTGGCTGCTCTGTCTTTTACAAAATTGGCTATCTTCTTTCTTGGTCCAAGAGGTATCCCCATTTCCTTCAAGTCATCAACTGTACACATCAGCTAAAAAACAAAAAACATCAAAGCATAGTTTACAACTTTCTAGTAGCACATATCATTTCTTATTCACAATGACTTATGAATTAGATAAGACACTTTATAAAACCAAAAGACATTACAGAAAGTGATAAATAAAAAGTATTCTAAAATCATCTGGGAAATAAAAAAAAAATTTAAAAGTCACATAGCGTTTAGTCTTCGTGTCAGATATTAATTAATTATCTTTACTTCCTTGCAATGCTTCATGCCCTGTAGTACCTTAAACTAAAGGAAAAAACAAAGACACACAAATAAAAACCAAACCCAGAAACAAACCCAAAAATTAAAAAGTCCCCCAAACAAAAAAAACAACCCTCAAACATAAATCTCCAACCCTGGCAAGGCAACAAACATTATTGTACCAGAGACTCCATGTCAATTCTCTCCTTTTCAAATATGTTTGCATACTCTGACACACTGAGCATTTCAAGAGTTTTCTGCAAAGTGGGAACATCATCATCTACTTCAGGCTCACACGGATCATCACCAGAAGTAGCAATTGAGGAGCCCAAGGAACTGGTATCTTCAGTCATCTTAAAAAAAAAAAGAACAGAAACAGAATGACCTAACAATGAAAAGCCAATATACAACAAGTAAATACAAGTTTAATTACTTTATCTTTAAAATGTTATGTAAGCTCTGCAAATTTATACCCATTATTGGTATAGCAGGATACAGATCTTTCACTGATGACAGACCAGTAAAAAACATATTTTTAAAATTACTCAGAGAGACAAAAGGTTACTTCAGACACTCCAAACCAATTCCTTCTAATTGCTAAACAACAGTCACTGTTTCTAGCCTGAAAAAGGATTCTTTCCCTCTTACACATCTCCCCCATCATTCAGATACTGTTAAGACCAAGATACACATCCAGAAAGGTCAAAGCTGATGTTCATGATCAAATCCCAATCCTGACCTACTTGGAACTTGAGGGAGATGCAAACAGATTGTTCTGAGAATTGGCAATATTTACAAAAGTGCACAATTCCATTAACATGTTAAAATCACAACCATGTTTCAGCTAAGAAATTCTAAAATGTTAAGAAAAAGTTGCTGAAGATATCAGACCTATTTCCTTGGAAAGATGAGCATGCAAATTACCTGTTTATCATGGACAGTCACATCCTTTACAGTCCCATTAACACCAGGCACTGATCCACTATTTACTGATGAAGCCAAGTCCTTCTGGTTAGACAATATGTCAAATAGAATTAAAGAACCTGGAAACAGGAATTATAGTGGTCTTGAGAAAACTGGCAGATTTTCCTATCCCAACATCCTAAGCAAGTTTTATATGCCATAGTAATAGCACTGTAAAGATTGATCAAACAAGATGGCTGATTTAAAACTAAAATACCCATATTATAACTTGAACACAATCATTCTCACTAAAAATCAAACCTTTTTTTCCTCCCCATTCATGTGAAATAGGGTTATGAAGTTGCCAGGATTGAGCTACCCTTCCTTAACCACCTTGGACTTGTTGCCAAACCAAAGGAAAAGAACCAGCCCAAACCAGTATGTCATATGTCATTATAACACTTATCCTGTATTCCAAAAAATTACTTTTACTTACTGGAGTTCTGACACACAGAAGTTACACATCTCAGAGACACCAGATAATTTGTTATCTTAAACACAAATTAGACACTAATTCTTCACGAAGGAAACTAAAGGGGAGGGTGGGAAATACACACATCCATGAAGTATTAACACTTCAAAGCTTTAGAAACTTAAGTTATTGAAAGGTGCTTGACTTCTAGTCAGCTGCATTCTGAGACAGCTGTGCCCTAGCAGCTAATTTTATCCTTCTGCTTAATGAAGCACCCATTTCCCTCAGTGCAGGGATGCTGGTTTTCTCCCAGATCACTTCCTTAGCTAATTACCTAAACTGTGCCCGGCCACAGAGACTCCTCCCTTGAAGTCCGGGTTGCGGCTCATAAAGAGGGCGTACAACCGGTTCATTTCCATCCCCACTTTATCCACAATGGTCTGGCAGTAGGTGGGGCTGTTGTAGAACAGGATATCGAGCAGGGTTTCGTTGGTGAAGTGCCGCAGGCGCCCTATGCTCGGCAAAGTGATTTTCTTGATGTTCCTAGCGAGATAAAATCATTAGCAGCGTTAAATGCCTCGAAGAGAAGCACTTTGTTAGCTTTTGAAATGACAGGGAGGAGAACTGCAGTGTAAATATTAAAGGTATGGTCCCCGTGGATACTAAAAAAACACGTAGTCTTCTGGTCTCATTGTGTATTCATACTTTGGAGCTTCCTCCTGAGTGTACAGATTTGGGGAAAATACAGCTTCCTTTTTTCTCTCCATGCTGAAGGGATGCCTCAAACAACCTCCTCTCTGTTCCAACACTCCTCTCATATTGTAACAGGGAAGGTTTGTGAGCAGATTGGTAGAAGGGGAAGAGAAAAAGAACCGGGATATAAAAATTGAAGGAAAAATTGAAGTAAGACACCATAATACTCTATTTTCAGACAAAAAGCTTGGCATCCTCATGCTGTCTGCCTGGAGTTAAAACAGATACAGTGGAATTGCTAGAAAACTGAGACTGCCTTAGTTAGCATTGCCTGGTTTGATTAACAGAATGAGGATCTTCACTCCTTGTGGTAATGCAGTGTCCAAATGAGCAGAATAATGTTCTGGGAAAGCAGTCTGACTTGACTGAACAAGAAGAGTCTGGACAACACTAACATGTGCTCTAAGTGGTACAGGTTGTTACCCTCACAATTTGGGCTTCCCCGTCTTTGAGCAAGAGAAAACAGCTTGAAATGTCAACTGACAGCAAAGAGATAGGCCCCAAGAAGTGATTTTAAGATAGATTTTTAAATGCTGTAACACTTCTACCCAAATATAGATACTGTGTTTAAGGGGAAAAAAAAAAAAAAAAAAAAAAAATCAGCTCAACTGCCAAATCATAATTCACATGCTACTCTGGGAATACTCAGAACCTGCAGAACCACAAGAGGTATGTGCAGTACAGTCCAAACTGTACATACCTGTTGCTGGACAATATATTTCCATGCTCACCACCTCACACTTAATGATCACCATCTCTGCAAAATCATCATTATGTACCAATGCATTGAACACTTTCAAGAAAATGCACCACTGAACATTTGTGTGCATCCTGTCAGCCAGTGTAATGAAAATAAACAATAAAATATCCCACATTACTTTCTAGCTGTCTATTCTTCTGATCTAAATGTCAATTAAGGAAAATCAGTAATGCTTCTCTGTAACCCAGTCATAAAAGCACATTAACTTCTCATCCAATTTACAAAAACTGTTCAGATGCAGCATTAGCTGGAACACTCACCTGTCTACACCTGTTGCATCTCCATGCAGGGAACTGTGCCAGTGAACAGGGAGGAATTCCACCCTGCTCACTTTATGTTCCTCCATAGATTTCTTAAAATGAGTCTGCAACAACTTCAGAGAAACAGTCCTAAAATCATCAACTGTAGAGAAGCAGAGTGATGAAAATCCAGTAGGAGCAGTACTGAAGTCATACACAATTACAAAGCCTCTCTTCCTTGCACCCCCTCTCCAATTTCAGTCACAGTCAAAATACAAATGAAGGAAATTGCAAAGTGGAAAAATATTCCTAAGTATTACTACTCTAAGAAAATTATCTTTTTTAAGCGTATTTTCCAGCAAGCTTCTATTTATCCCATAGTTACTGCATTTTTACTCCAGGATCAGACATAGCCTTCTTAATCTACTCAGTTGTGCTGGCATGTATTAATAAAAAAAAATTTAAAAAGCAAGCATAAACCCCATACAAAAAACACAAAAAGCAAACACACACCCACAAAAAAAAACCAAACCCAAAAAAACCAAAACAAAACCAGCAACACCCCAAACCCACTGCAAATCTGATATTGAGAATTAATAGCAACAGTCAAAGCTGTAAGACTGAAAAAAGATATGATTCTGCTTTTGGAAAATAATCAGGAAAAAATTCTACCAGAAACTGAACTTCTATACATAAATTTTCTTTTTTAAAAAAAATGTTGGGTTTTTTAAACCCATGTTTATCTGAATATGAGACACAGAGACCCACATTTAAATAGTTGAGAATAAGAGTGCTCTTTAACCAGACAAAAACTTACCACATTCAACAATGCTTCTGAATCTCAGGTCACATACAGGACCTATGCCATGAACCATAAATACCAGATGGTCAATTTGGGACATTTCTCCTGTAGAAAAAGAAAATTTAAAAATGTTGAGTACCAGTATGTACTGCAGTGGTGAAGTTTAGAGTCAGGCAACCGGAAGATATAATTCCTTTGCAAAGTCTATTACATAACATGGTTCAGAGTATGACATAACCCACAAGACTCCTTTGATCAAAAAAATAAACCAAAGCCAGATGACCTCTTTCAAGCAGCTTAGACTAAGGAACAACTTGAATGTGACCTCCATGCTAGGGTCCAGCTTCTGCACACAAATGAAACAACCACTGAGGCTCCAGACCCAGGTGCAGTACTCACATACCATCAGGAATTTCATCATGGTCATCTTCAATTCCACGTTTTACTACCCTTGGCCTTGCCTGACCATCTTGTGTAGTGCCCCATTCATCTGGGGTGGTAGAAGGTTGGAACTGAACTATGACCTGAAAAAAAATAAAAATAATACATTGTCCTATTATAAACACACAAAAAAAGCCTCATGATCCATGCTGTTAGTCTGAAAGCATTGCATAGTTTAACACATTTTTTGTTTGATTGCTTCACCTTGCATCTCAGACTTAGCTGTTTTCTTCATTTAGCTTTAGCAAACCCTAAGGCTGCTCCCTGTGGCTGCAATAGCTTCACTAACACCAGAATCCAAACTAAGAGATCATTCTCCTAGTGTGAAAAGCATCCAGACAACTTAAACAACAGTAATCATTGGCTGACTTGGTCTGCCCAGTGATTCTTTCCAAGGACTGTTCAAGCTCCTCTTTCCGATACTACAGTATCCACCCTTCCTTAGCAGATCACTGTTCATATGAGGAAACTGAACACTAACTTGTGTTCAGGGAGGGGGGAGGTACAGAGAAGGGAAGGAAAATAGCCCAACAACCCTAGAAACTGAGCAGATCATCTGTAAGGCTGTTTGTAAGACTTGCATTGACTCTACTAGTATAGTCCAAACTCATGACACCAAGCGGTTTAAGCATTTCTTCTCTAGGTTATTACTGGACAGAACTCCTGACCATGAAGAAGCACTTAGAGTAGGGACAACTGTGATCCTTTCTGGCCCTTGGATTATTTTATTTATTTATTAATACTGAATCTCTGACAAGTGAACAATTAACAGCATTGGTCAATAAGGCTGAAGTCCATGTTCCAATCACAAGAGACTGTTAGCAGAGTATTTATAGAAAAAAAAATCAAAACAAAACAAAAACAAAAACAACCTACTTCAAAAGTTATTCTGCTTTCTCATGGCCTAAAAAATAGTTGCAGTGGAGTATTTATCATGGCTTAAATACACAAATTACTTATTTTTCAGTTAATGCTCTTCTCCACATAGAAGAGTTTCTGTTGGAAAGGGACCTCTAAAGGTCATCTAGCCCAATCCTCCCTGCAGTAAGCAGGGACATCTTCATCTAGATCAGGTTGCTCAGAACCAAGTCCAACCTGACCATGAAAGTTTCCACGGATGGGGCATCTACCATCTCTCTGGGCAAATTATTTTCCTTTTAAAAGTTTGTCCCCATCTTTCTTATAATATTTAAAGTATTTAAAGGCTGCACGAAGGTCCCCCTGCAGCCTTCTCTTCTACAGGCTGAACAGCCCCAACTCTCTCAGCCTGTCCTCACAGGAGAGGTGCTCTAACCCTCTGATAATTTTTGTGACTCTTCTCTGGACCTGCTCCAAGTCCTTGTGCTGATGACTCCAGATGAACCCAGCAGCAGGTGGGGTCTCACCAGAGCGAAGTAGAGGGAAAGAACCACCTTCAACCTCCTGGTCACACTGCTTTCAATGCAGGCCAGGATAAGGTTGGGCTTCTGGGCTGTGAGTACACATTGCTCAATCACATCCAGCTTTTAATCCACCAGTATCCCAAAGTCCTTCTCCACAGGGCTGCTCTCAACCACTTCACTGTCCAGCCTGTACTGATATTAGGGATTGCCCTGAACCAGGTGAAAGACCTTCCCTGGGCTTGTTGAACCTCGTGAGGTTCACACAGGCCCACTTCTTAAGCTCGTCCAGGTCCCTCTGGATGGCATCTGGATGAAGGCTCTTACTTTAAATTATATTTCATTTGGTACAGACTGAGGTTAAAATAACTCAATTTGCATCCCATTTGCTGCCAGTTACACTCAGTCAAAATATTTATTGTGTAAACCATTATGCTTCTTAGGTTTTAGAAAGCTTTGTCATGTAATCACATGACAGCACGTTGAAGCAAGCAGGACTTCAGTGTTCTATAAACTTCATCATCTTTGATGCACATATTGAAAACAAGCAACATTTCAAGCAACACTAAGACTGCATTCAGGTTATCCTTTATCCATCTACTTGTTCACCCTCAATGAATTCTGTGAGAACCAATCACCAGCATCTGTTACCTTGGGATTATGCATAACAATTGTCTCCCCATTTGGGAACTCAAGCCGCCGATGCCACTGATTTGTAGCTAGAGCCCTTTTATATTCTGCCTGAAACAGAAAACAAGTTACACAAACTCAGCAAGCCCTCACAGACAAGCTGTTTTTTGGCTTTGTGCACTATCTGTAATGTTAAGATTGTAATTTACATAACTTCATTTACACAAAAGTCATGTGAAGTACAAGTTGATATCAGCTCATGGTGCTGCACTCCTCTTTGCAGGATTTCCTTACTTATGTTCCAGAAAGTACATTCTGGAAATCATTTTAATGAAACACAAGAAAGAAATATTTCTAAGATAATAAACACAACAAACTATGGAATTCTTCAGAATGTTTAGGTAGCACCAACCTCTAGCTTTTCACTGAAATCCTCAGTGTAAGGAATGAACCGGCTGTCCTTGTCTCCTTTGTAGAACCAGGTGCATCGCCTCACTTCGGAAGGTTCCTCCTCCCAGTACACAGCTTTCCTTGTTCTGTCATACAGGTACACATCATAGCGTCCCCCATCCGTGCTGAGGACCACATTCTCAGGATCAGGCTGGACTGTGACACAAAACTCACACTTGGTTACAACACCAACACAGCTTTTTTCTCTCTCGTCCCAGCCCAAGCCACTTCAGTGACGAAAAATGCGTCAAGACAGAGAATTATGCTATGGAAGAGAAGCACTGTGCTGCTAAAATGTTTCTATATGCTCTCTACACAGCAGAAAAAAGGCTTTAAACACCTCCCAAATGTGAACACTTCTCCCAGAACTGGCAGAGTTTAAGAAATAGGCACACCAAGACACAAATAACTGAGTTCTATGTGAAAATATTCACCAGGGATGTGCATCTGGCACATCTGGCAGCATAAAACAACAGATAATGCAAGGGAATAAATTGCATGGCACAAAATAATTATTAACACAACTTATTACTGCCATATTGCTCTTTCATACACAGGTGACATTACTCTGACATCTTCCTTCTAGTCCTTGTGTTCACCTCTAAATCAGATATGACTACAGTTTCCACAGCTTACCAGAATTAAAGATTTCTTCTAGTTTGGCAGAATCCAGAATGCTGAATGGCATCCACAGCTGCTTGTCCTCCACCTCCTTACAGTAGAACCAGTGTGGCTGAACTGGCTCATATTGGTTCTGCAGCAGAACAGGAGGTGCTGGGACCAATGGACCTGCAGGCCTGGAAGCCTGGAGCTGTGACTGAGACTGTGGAAACTGAAAGTACACACAGGATCATCACCTCAGTCTCACAGTTATTACAGAACTGATGTATAATTTGCCATAAAAAACACTCTGAGTTTTTATGTACAGTATTTTTTTCTCCCAAGAACATTAACTTTCATTCTAAAAATGGCAGATAAATGTAATAAAGTGGTCAGCTTTTGAAAAATTACACTGTTAATTTCCCACAGACACTGTTAAAAACTATGGTCTAGCACCTTGATTACCTGAAGCCAGGAAGATTAAAAATACTCCCTTAACTCTTCAAAACTCAGGCTGAGCTTATTTCTTACAGCCACTCAATGTGACATGAAAACTAAAACGTCATCTTGTCACTATTCCTTTATACATCATTACATTTTTTGCATAAAGGTTGTCAATTTTGACAAGTAGCAATAGCTCAGGCAAAACAAACAATTTTTTTGTTGTTTTCAAGGTAAACTTGTCAGGTTATTACTAATCCATTTAAAGGTAAAAAAGAATGGAGATTAATGCTTTACATGACACAAAATCCTCAAGTGATGTGTTTCAAAAGGTTTGCTGACAATGTGATTTAAATCATAATTTCAAAAGGCACTGGCTCCACCAGGGAAACCAGCTTGAAAAAGAGATTTTTAGCCCATATTTTGCAAATGGGTGAACGACCAGATTTACAGCAGAGGCACAAACAATGCAGCAGCAGAGCTGAAATTGCAGCAAACTCAGAAAGGGGCAGAAAAGAGTAACAGAACTTCACAACCTGGCTTTGTTTCTGATGCCAGAGGCTCACATAGCTGCCGCCTTGGGGTACAGGTACCTTATAGGATCAGGATGTTTTCCTAAAGAA
Source organism: Heliangelus exortis (assembly GCF_036169615.1). NCBI lineage: Eukaryota > Metazoa > Chordata > Aves > Apodiformes > Trochilidae > Heliangelus > Heliangelus exortis. The sequence continues at coordinate 29,821,293 of NC_092428.1, read as the reverse complement.
GCAGTTCTAGGCTAGGTCTAGTGACAAGGTTTTGCTAGCAGGAATGGTTCAAGACTTTTTCTGGGGGAAAAGAAAAATCCTCAGAAGACAAAATACACAATTCAAAGAGGAAAGCGACTTAAAATTGTTTTCTTCTGGTACCAGGAAATCAGGAATGATTTCTATACCTGTGTCAATGGCCCCGGAGGTGTCTGATACATCTGGACAGGTGGGACACAGGATGGTGAGTGAGGAGGTGCATAACCCTGTTGTAGCTGTGGTGGAGTAAGGTATGGGTTAGCTCTGCTGCTGAGGGTGGTGTGCCGGTAAGGGTTAAAGCCCTGCTGAGATGTTCCTTGGGGAGGAGCAGATGAATTTGCAGGTGGGGGACAGCTCTGCTGAGGAGTCTGAAAAGCCCCAATTCCAACCTGTGAAGTAGGTGGAGCCTGCGAACTGGGAAGAGGTGGTGAAAAGGCATTTTGCCCATCCTGTGACCCAGACACAAGTGGAAGTGAAGTTGGAGGCCTGGAGAGGGCTGGTGCTCCAACGGGAGGTGCAACAGTGGTTAAGGGTGGCTGCCCAATACTTCCAAATGGATCACTGCTACTGGGGACTTGAGAGAAATAGTTGAAAGTCTGTGGTGGATTGGGGCTGGCAGAAGTCTGACCCAAGAAGCTGTCCTCTTCACCAACATCTCCAGAATCATCTGAAAAAAAACCCAAAAAGATACTGTGAGAGGTTCAAACCAGTTAGTGTATGTAGTCAGAATGTTCTGTAACACTATCAGCTATTTCCAAAACTCTCTTGGCCCCCATGAAGCTAAAAGCATTACAAAGGTTACACATCCTTGGTGACTGAACATACCATAAAATGAAACAAAAGATACAAAGTCTTCAAGAACATTTAAAATGTATGTATTATGTTTACCAAATGCAAGAGCAGCCTTGGTTCATTTCCTCTTACCATGAAAACAGTTACCAAGCACAGAACTTTATGCTCTAGTTTTTAGAATTCCAAGATGAAATTCAACAGTAGAACTTCAGGACATTCCCAAAGAGACCAAACCTACTGGTTAAGCAATCCATTCTAGCCTGCTCCTTCAGCAGAGTTTCCCATATGGCTTGCGAAGTGGCCACAACTCACGAGCCCAACTCACCCAGTGAGCAAGACTTGCTCTACTCCTCTCATAAATTCTTACTCTGGACTGGCACAAGAGAGAAATCTCTGGGCAAAAAAAATTCCTCAAAGCTTAAAAAGTTTCAAAGCCATAAATGCCCTTTTGCATTGAGAAAACATGTCTAACAGGTCCTGGTCAATCAGTTTTCTGCTCTCCAGTGATCCAGTAACAAGTGAGAAAAGACGTTTGATGTTATCACAGATCCTGCAGTAACCTCAGTTAAACCTGGGATGGTCTGAGCATCACTCCCAGCTGAGGAAAGAGCACCTTGCACCATGCAATCTGCAGAAGTCATAAGAGTGTTGTCATCTGGCCTGGCAGTCAAATAATCCCCAGGCTGTGGGGAAGAAACCACAGAGCAACAATTGCTTCTCTGCTACTCACTCCCAAGCCAAGGAGGGAGATCAAACAACTCTGCAGCTACAAGCAGCCGATAATAAATGTCACAGCCAACATATCTGTAATATAGAGTATCAAGTGAGCACAAGGGAACCCACACAGAAGTCTCCCTAGGAAGCTGCTGTTCTAATTAATTAATCATAAAAGAAGCAGCTGCCATGATTAAAAAGAACTATTTTAACCATCTTTTATTGAGTAGTCTTTTCAGACAGTGACAGTTTGAGGCAATCATTGACTGCATTTATAAATTTCTCTTACTTTCACCTATAGCATTTTATTGCACTTTGATGAACAAAATCCAAAGCATATACACACGAACCATTGTGTGAAGAACCAAAACCATTTCTAAGAAACGACCCCTGCAAAGTCAGGCCTATAGATTATCTCCCAACTACAAGCAGAACAGCCATTTATACTAAATAAAAGGTCTCTACCTCTAAACAGTAAAACTCTTCTTCCTTTCACATTTCATAAACACTGGGGAATAGGAAGAAGCATACTGCACACCACACTAGAATAACTGGTAGCAGAGCAAGCAATTGACCTCACCATGTCAGATCACAAGAACCATGCAGAAATGTGCTCAAAAGCTTTACCAGATAATTACCTGTTGACAAAACACCTGCTATTCTCCAATTTCAACTAGGGACCAAATATTGAGTCTAACTGCATCTTTTCATTGCAAAAAGAGGTTGCAAAAGTTCTGCCAAAACAAAAATTCTACATACACACACAGAAGTTTCCAACACAGTCCATTACTTCCTACTTTGCCTTTTTCTAATCTTGTAAAAACTCGGAACTTGCAAAAACTTGGAACATAAAACCAGACTGGCAGAAAAAGAAGCACTTGATACAAACTTAAAAATTTCCTCTTAAGTGTACAGCTTTGACTTAGAAGGGCAGCATTTTTCACATACAAAAAAGAGTCTTTCTTCAACAGTGACTGTGTGACCCTCTTGAATGTCCCTCCCTATATAAGCTGGTACCTTGTCATTCACTGTCATCTGACAGCCACAAGTGACTTCCCTCATTGGGAAAATATTCCTCCCAATCGACAGAAAACAGTGGTTCCTTCACCCCCAAATGATCCAGAAAATGTGTTTTCTATCATCAAACTGCAAAGCACAAAAAAACACATTATTGACTACTGGAGACACAATAGCTTTTTGACCTTCATAATACTGGCTGACTTGTGTCAAACAATTCCCAAGGTCAATTCTTATTATATTTTGCACAATTTATAATTAAAACTCAAGAGCTTGTTCTTTCCTGCTTCAATCTCTAACACAGAATGTGCCACAACCTCTGGCACTGAAATTCACTCCCGCTGCAAAAGTATGAATCTTCATTCAAATAAACTTTAGACACAGACCTCCCCAAAAGCAAGTAAGATTAAAAAAAAATAATAATGTTTCAAATAGTAAGCATGATAAATATTTTATTAAATCTACAAGTATGCAGTGCACTGATATTCACTTAGAGTGTTACTTACTTTAGACAAGATACAACAAGGCTAAAATAAAGTCTTGGATTTTGGACTCGGCATATAAAGTAAATTTAAAATCCGTGATTTCTAGATTCATTTCTACTGTTGAAGGCTTTTTCGAGAAAAAAACCCCACCTTCCTTTACATGAAACTGAGCATCAGATTTTAAGCTGCCCCTGCATGCGCTTGGAACATCATTAAGGTTTTACAAAGACTATTCAAATCACGATTAAATTAAAAAAGAAGTTTAAAATGCCTGCTTAACATACCCCCCCTCACCTCACAGCCCCTCACCGTGACTCCCGCTTCCCTCACAGCTGCCCCCGCCATCCCCCCTGCCCGCCCGCCCTTCCAACCTTACCAGCTGCCAGGAGAGCGGGTCCCGGCGGTCCATCTGGAGCCTGGCTGACTGGAATGAAGGGCACGGTAAAATTAAATTCGGTGGCGGAGGTTGAGAAGAGCAAATTGGTACCGCCGGTTGCCCCCGGCTTCGCCGCCGCCATAGCTGCACCCCAGCCACGTCCCTTCCCCGCGGCCGCACCGCCCTTTCCGCCCTCACCCCCGCTGCCCGCTCCTAAGATGGCGGCGGCGGCGACGCGTCCCGGGGGCCTCTGGGCGTAAAGGGGGGGGGGGGGGAGGAGGAGGAGAAGAAGGAGAAGGAGAAGGAGAAGGAGAAGGAGAAGGAGAAGGAGAAGGAGAAGGAGAAGGAGAAGGAGAAGGAGAAGGAGAAGGAGAAGGAGGCGGAGAAGGAGGCGGCGGCGAAGGCGGACCTGGGCCTGGCAGAGCCGCCATTGCCGCAGGAAGAGGAGGAGAAGGGCGGAAGTGTGGAGCCCCCGTGCTGGGCTTGCGAGCGGGAGTTAAGCGGCTGTAGGGCACCGGCAGCCCCCTGCCCGCCCTCCTCCCCGCCATGCCGTGCGTGGCCGACTGGCTCAACAACCCCTTCAGCATCGTGCAGGGCATCTTCGGTGAGCGCGGGTCGGGCGGGGCTGCCAGCCTCTCCGCAGCCTGCCCGACTCTCTCAGGGCTCCCGAAACCTCCGGGATTTCCCTCACGGGGAGATGGGGCGGTGGGATAGAGGAGGGCCCGGCCCGGGGACGGGTGAGGCCTGGAGGGAGAAGCGCCCGGGAGCAGCAGAGCGGGCGGGTGAACGCTTCCTCCTTCTCCTTCTTCCCCGCCGGCTTCCCCAAGGCCTTTGAGCGGGGTGCCGGCTACAGGGGTTAGCGATGGGTGGTAATATTGTCATTGCCAGGCTTGATCTTGACTAAAGGCAGAGATTTCGACGGAAATACAAATTTCTGCGGAGAACATAAAGCTGGAAGGGGCAGCTCACATCCTGCGGCTTCCAGCTAGGCGTATGGCGCTGCCTCAGCTTTCGGTCGCTCCCAAGAGTGATGATATTTTTCCGAGTTTGCCTCACGGAGTTTAAGATGAGGAATCGCTGCAGTCATCAAGTAGCCTGAAAATGTCGTCAGGCGCCTGGAATAGAAGTGAATTTTTACTTAGTAGGAGAATGCTGAGTAAAATCTGTGCTCACGTAAATGTGTTTTGTTTGCAGCCCAAAATGTTCCCAACTCTGATTGGGAAAAGAAGGTGACTGAATACTTCAGGGAGAAATTAAAAGAAAATAACGCTACTAACTGGGTAAGGCTGTTTTATTCTTCTGAGAGTTATTCTTAAGTTTCATTCTTTTTACCTCTTAATCACTGCAGTGATGGGTTTTTGAGTTCTTTCTTTTCATGATAAGGACACTTCCAAATTTTAGGCCTAGATTTTGGGATATGTTATTTACGCCTCGTGTGCTTTAATCTCTGTGTAAAATAAAGCTGTAAAATTCTGTCTGAAACTGGAGAAGTCAATCCACCTGACTTGAGTGAATCCACTTGACTCCAGTGTACTGTTTTGCCCTGGGCCATAACTGTTGGATGATGCCTGTTTGTGGTACAATCCAGTAGATGGCAGGAGCTGACAAATGCTGTCATTTTTTGAAGTGTTACTGCCTGCCCTGTCTTACTGTGAGTCTGCAGTAAGTGTTTGTACACCCCTTGTTTCTGAACTGGTCTTTATAAATTTCTTCTCTCACTCTTTTTTATCACGATGCTGCAGATTTCATGCGGGTGTGTGGGCTGAAGAAATGGATAGTTGGACTAATTTTTGAGGAAAAAGTACTTTCTTTTAAACCTGCCTTATTTGGCTATATTATTGGTTTGAGCAAGAAAGCTATGCTTTCAAATTAAAAATAAAGCATGCATAATTGAGTTCAAAAGCTGATTTTTTTGTAAAAGACTGGAGAAAATGGCATAATGAAATACTGCTGTGGGGATTAAAAACTTTCATACCAAATCTGTTGTACTTATGGCTTAAAACAAGTGACAATGATCTGATTTCTTTTTTTCTTTGTCTGTCAATGAGAGTATTCTGCAATTGTGTTAAATTTACAACATTAGAAGGAATTGAATGCACATCTTCTTATTCAAGAAAAACATGAGAGAATATACTTTTTTTTTAAATGTCATTTCCTATAGGGCCTCTTATGGGTTTTTGTTGCATTTTCATGGCTTCATATGGCTTCTTACTTATTATTTCTTAATATTTATATACCACTTGTTTAGAATAAGCTCTCTTTTGTAGGTTCCATCACTGAATGATGTTCCTGTACATTACCTAAAGCCCAACAGTTTAGTGAAATTTCGCTGCATGGTTCAAGATATGTTTGATCCTGAGTTTTACATGGGAGTATATGAAACAGTTGACCCAAACACAAATGCACGTGTAAGTGAAAAACTGATACATTATTCTAATAAATGCTTAGGATTTTCTGCATTCTAGTCCTCATATTTCCTCTAGTTTCTGAATTAAACCTATGGAGTCAGGGCACTGTCTTATAGAACTCTGTTTATATTGTTCAGTGATATGTAATACATAACTAATTGAATATTTGTTGGGTAATAAAAATTAATGAACTAACAAAATCTTCAGCGTTATGTCTTTGAAGTATCATAGAATCATAGAAAGTACTTAATATTGCAATGATTTTGGTGTATTTCATGCTCAGTATGCTGTCAGAATGATTGCATTGCCTTTTCCTTCTTGATAGGTTTTGCATCTTGGTAAATACAGAGATGTGGCAGAATGTGGGGTAAGTTATATGGATTTGAGGGGTTAAACATTGGTCAGAAAGTGTAGTTTAGCTCATTTGGCACTTTCCAATAGATTCCTTCTCTTAAAATGCAAAATTAATCTCGGGTTCTGAAAGCAAAGCCTTCTTGACTGCTCACAGGCATTCTAAGCTCAACAGACTTCAAGCTGTTTCTATTTAAAATTCATTTTGCTTGGGGTGGGGGGGGGTGGGGGGAGGGAAGCGCTCTTCATCTTGAAACTTCCTGCCCTGGAAAACAATTTACCATTGGTAGTGCAGTGCTGTTGGAATCAAAACATTACAGATACAGACTGCTTGGATTCACTGAGTCCTGGGTACAGAGTCTTGCATGCTTGTTGTAACTTCTGGCTGAAGACCTGGGCCTGTGGGATTAGTTTTAAAAAAGAAGACAAACTCTATAATCAGATTTTTTTTAACAGAATTTCTGTTGGTATTGTAGCCTCATCAGGAAATTGATTTCAACTCCTCACAAACAGTCACCTCGGAGAGACAAACTTTCTACTGTGTTCCAGTGCCTGGTGAATCAGCATGGGTGAAAGAAATATCTTTTTTTGATTGATCACAGTGATTGCCAATTAATTAGTTAGATGTAAGGAGAATAGTTTATATAAAGTTTGTTGTGGATTGATTTTTTTTGTTGGTTTTTTTTGTGTGTGTGGCTCAGGAGAGGTTGTAGGTGTAGAAAATGTAAAAAGGAAAAATAGGTGGTGTGCTGAACGCACAAAGAGGATGCACACGAGTTTCATTTTAAAATATTTTCATGGCTGCTTGGGAAGGTCCTGAAGATTTCTCTTAATTTCTGTTATCAAATGCTTAGAAAAAGAAAATTCAGTTGAGCCATAGGCACAACATTTGACATGCTGATCAAATTGACATTTGCTGATCAAATTAAGGCACTGTTACACCATGAGAGTGTCTACAAAAGAACCTGTGAAAACACTGAACATCTTAAGACAGTAATTCCTGGAAAACTGAAGTGTTTTTTTAGTTTGGTCACAGGGTGTCATTTGTTCAGTGAGTACAGGAAACAGCTTGGGGAGAAACAAATCATCTCTAGTTTCTCCTGGTAAATGGAAGTTGAATTATCTGGGTGAAATGGTCAGAGAATGCTAATTTGAACACTTTTTTAAAGAATTTTGTATTCTCTTCTCTCCCAAAGGAATGAGGGAGAGGTCTAGAAATCTTACAATATGTTGCATTTTGTACAGATTCAAGCATTTGATGGTAGATGTATAATTATTTTATATTTCACATTTTGAATTTAAAAAACCTACTGCTTGTTATTGACATAGAACAGCCAATGCAATTTTAAAAGCTGAGACAATTTTTGTATAGAAAAGGATTAGTAAGCGCCTTTGAATGAAGCTTACAGCAAAGTCCTGCAGTGATGGAAATTTGGAGTTGGACTGTTAGGAAAATAGTGAACAAGATTTCAGTGTTTGCCCGTTATGCTAAGAAAAGGAAAAGTATATGAGCTTTCCAAAATTCCTTTCCAAATGCAGTATTGCTTCTATTTTACAATCATGTGAACATTGTGTGTTTCCCTTAAAGTCATAATAAAAAAAATTACCAGATAGCAAGTCTTGAAATATTACAGGATCAGTGCTTTAGGGGTGATATGTTGGAGAGAAAACATTGAGATTTTGAATTGTAGTAGAGCACAGGCATGCTCTCTGGGAGTTAAAAAAAAAAAAAACCTCTTTTTTAGAGATTTATAGTGGAATAGCACTCAGTGTTTCTATTTTCAACAAAGCCAGTGACTGCTGTACACTTCTTAAGCAGGTTATTTATCTGTCTAAATAGATGACATCTAGATAACAAGTTGAACCTTATTTTAATGTCTTGCTCAAAATACAATAATAATTTTTAGTTTTAAAGCAAGCCAGACTCCTGACTTCACTTGAATTTTCTCAACCTGTGGTTGTCCTTAATCTGCAATTTTACGCTTATATCAGTGCAAGCCAAGCTCGAGTCAGTCCTTCTACTTCCTACACACCCAGTCGCCACAAGAGGAGCTATGAGGAAGATGAGGATATGGATCTACACCCATCAAAACAGAAAGAGCAAAATATGGGTAATGGTTGTTCTGATGAATAGTAAAAATAGTTAAAATAGTTAAAATGGAATTTGCAGAAAGTTCCGTTTCAAAAACGGAAAGATTTGGGATGGTTTGAAGCAGTGTTGCAGACTTAATAGCTAAAAAACTATCTTCCTGCCTTAGCTTTTTTCTAACATGATTTACTAATCCAGCTTTCTATAAAGGAACAAGGTGAATACCAGGCATTTGTAGCCTCCTGAAGACAATTACTAAACTTTATAAAAGGGCAGCATTTCAAACACCACCAGTGTTCAGATATTGTGCAATTCTTACTTTAGTCACACTCTACTGTGAATTGCTTGTTCTGATGCTGACCTGTGGAAATGCCATGGCTGTGAACTTGTCAAAATCTCCAAGAATTCTTTGTACCAAGTTTAAAATTGGCAGTCCTGCTAAAGAAAAAAAAAAAAAAAAAAAAAGAAAAGCTACTGCTTTCTTTTGAATCCTTTCCTTTTGGATCCTTACTGGTTTGAATCCTTACTGGTTTGCAAGATAGACTGTGTTTTGTCTTTTGCTCATTACTTATAAATAGCATTTACCCTTAGTGCTGCAGAAAGTCTTCAGAGATTTCTAATGTAAACTATTTTGTTAATGCACAGTCTCACCTTTAGGAAGTACTTGCACACAATCTAAGAATTGTATTTTGAAAATCAGATTGCTGACTTTTTGATTGTTTAGGTTTCAAAGAGAAAAATCTTTACCAGTACTCACACTTAACCTCCATTATTCAAAATAAGTATTTGTTGAGACTTTTCTATTCTGATTAGAAGTATCTTCTGTCAAATACCTTTCATCATTAAATATTTTTGTCTTGAATGTCCTGTTAAATTACTTTAATTCTGTTCTGCTCTTTGAAGAAAGTTGTTTAATTATGCCTTTCTCTTTAAAAGCCTGTGAATCCTTTCTTTTTCAGGCAGTGGAGGTGACATACATGGATGTGTGGAGCCAAAGAGATTAGAAACAGAAGCTTCTGCAGGTCATCATCTCATTTCTCCCAACTGCTCCCCTCCACTTGACTTAAACTTTCCATTGCCAGGAGAGAAGGGACCAGCTTGTCTTGTAAAGGTAACACAAATGGAGGGATAATGAGCATGGCTGTGGCCTCAGTGAGGGAGTGGTGGAGTGTAAGGAGTCTTAACTGATTTACAGGCACAGAAATTGACTCTCATTTAAGATAGTTACACAGTTTCTCTTTGTTATTGCATTGTTTCACTTTGAGTGCTGTATTTAAATTTCGGAACTCCTTCAAAGGCATTTATTAGAGCTTGCATCTTCTCACTAACCTTAGTTTAAAAACAAACAAATCCATTACTTAATGCTTGAGGATGTGGCTTGTATTGACTCTTGGTGTTTTGCTTTTAAAATTTGTCCTCTATTGGCAAAAAAGTTGTGCTGGAACAAGCCAAAAAACAATTTTTGTATTTGAAATAATCCGTGATTTACTAGTATGCTGTTTTGACTGTGAAAATTCCAACACAAACTTTGTGTTGTTACTGAGTTGAATGCTCCTTTTATTCAGCAAATCTTGGTAAATCAGATTAAAATGGAATTGTTTACATTTCTGTAGCAAGGAATGCCAGTAGGAAAAAACCCACAGTCAGAGAACCTCCTTTTTCCAGTGTGAGCTCTCTGACAGTGAGGACTGGGAGACATTTTTTCTCACAGACTGTTCTCACTCTACAGTAGAGTCTTCTGGGACTTTGACTTTTTCCTTTTGTCTGTGTGTGCAGTCCTGCACCTGCCCTCTCTGCCTCTGTTTGATTAGTCTCTCTTTGTGGCAGGTCTATGAGAACTGGGAGAACTTCAAAGTCAATGATGTTCTGGAGGTGTATGGTATTTTGTCTGTGGATCCTGTGCTCAGCATAGTAAACAATGAAGAGAGGTAAGGTTCCCCTGTGCCTTATCCTGAAATGAAGGAAATTTTTATTTCAGTGAGCAAAGTATTTTGGCTGTTTCCTTAATTAGAAACAGGAATGTGTAAATGCACAAGTTATGCTTAAGAGGTGGATTTTCTTGCTCAAAAAAAGCTTCATAAAGAAAGTGTTAAATCAATCATCCTGTAAACTGGAGGCCATTGTATTCTGCTACATCTCTACCCTTGGCTGCACAATGTTGGTTTTTTTAGGTTGTTGTGCAGTCTATAAAGCACAACCTGCTTCTATAGCTGAATCTTTTATGCTCTTCCCTGCCTATTGCAATTTCAATGAATGATTGAATAGTGAATAAAACTTACAAATAGGCTTAAATTATACAATGTCCCTTTGAAACAATTTCTAAGTTCTTACCATAAACAGTTCTGTGGAATAGTAAAAAAAAAAATAAAATTGCATGTCTGCATTGAGAGGGAAAGTGACCAAAATTAGTATAAATTGGGTTTCTTTTTTTCATTAATTAAGGTACATCACCATGTTTTTCTGATAGAAACTTCCCATTTCACCTCCTGTTCTGCAATTACTTGATTGACAAAATACAAACTAATCCAGAAGGATGCAAGAAGTTGGTAGATAAAATAAAACTGTTGACCCATCTAAGACATACTACTGCTGCCTCAAACCATGCTTTCTGTTATTTCTGTTGGGGATTTTGTGGTTCTTTCTGATAAATATAGTATCAAGACTGCCATATGAATTCTTTATAGTGCCAGTTTCTTTAAAGTTAACACAGCCTGGTCAGCTGTTTTTGTTTTATCATCTTCCTGACAGCTGCTCCCAAACTGACAGCTCCATTGGTCTGTCACAGGCTGTTGGGTTTTTTCCTGCATGTCATTCTATCCCAAACAGACAAAATTATGGCATTCAGCAATGCTTTGAGTGCAAACAAAATACATTTCTTTTAATGGAAATTGTGGATAGTCTGTTGGTGGACTGCTGAAGGGGCCTTGAAGTTATGAAGCCTTTCAGCTTTTAGAATCAGTGCAAGTTGATTAAATTTGTACTAAACTTTACTATCCACTGACCTAATTACTTCAGGGATTTTAGTTTCTACATAGCAAATGAAAACCACCTGGGAGGAATCTTGCCTTAAGGCATCTTCATGAAGGGCAGAGCTTGTGTATCTGAACTCTTAAATTAAGAGGTAATACCTTCAGGTCCTTGTTTTCTGAAAATGATAGGATCCAATTTTTTTTTTTTTTTTTTTTTTTGGTCAAGTACATTTTGTCTCTTCCATGTCCTTATACATAATTGTGATGCAGTATTTACGGTGTTCATAAAAATCATTTAAAGAGTGGTTTGAATAATGGAGGGATTACCAGGAACTGGGAGCAGATGTTGTTTGCTTTGTTCTTGGCCTGGTTCCAACTGCTCCGGTCAGGTGGAGAGAAATTAGTGTAAGATGCTTCCAATTCCAGTTGTGCTGTGCCCTTTCCTAGGGACAGCTCAACCCTTGATCCTATGGAGTGTATGGACACAGCAGAAGAGCAGAGAGTACACAGCCCTCCAGCCTCATTAGTCCCCAGAATCCATGTGATTTTGGCACAAAAACTGCAACACATTAACCCATTACTGCCTGCCTGCCTTAATGAAGAGGACAGTAAAACCTGTGAGTACCTGAACTTGACCTCACCCTCTGTAGGTGTAAATGTGCAATTTCCTAGGACATACAAACAGATGCTTCTTTGTTCAGAGACAAATACATCCATGGCAGCCTCTGAATTCAGATCTTTGTAATTGGAGGAACTGTTCAACACTACAGAACTGGACAAGATGCAAGTGTTTGTGTTTGTGATGCTTATGTGTTTAATTTTTCTGAAGTTAATGTGATTTATACAATATCACTTTGGAATTCTACATGGCCAAGGATTTTACCAACTTGTTCAGCCATAAGATTTTGTTTGTTTTCAAATGAAGTAATGAATTGCTGGATAATAGAATTTCCAATTGAGTATAATACTGCCAATAAGAAATAAAGCAAATCATAAAGAATCATACTCTGAAGAAAATCAGGCAATTCTGGGTTTTAGCAGCTATGCTATTCCTTGAGGTCTATTTTACTGTTACTTTTTGTCATTGAATTATTGCATGCAACCCTCTATTGAAATCTGTAATTTTTGTCCTTATGTGCCTTGTACTGGTTGTTGTGAGCTGTGCTACATGTAGGGGTTTTTTTCTGCCTTGAATATGGGGTGGATAGGTTATCAGCCTAAGAAATTGGGCTCCAAACTTTACAACCTTCTTCAAATGTATTATCTGATATCTAATTAAAAACCAAAGCATTTTCAAGAAAATGTTTAGTGACTTGTTATCCAAAGCCAGTAATAATGCAGTTGGAAAACCTATGAATTTGTTTATTTTTTCTACTCCTTTGGAGTAACTGTTTTTTTTTCATCAAGCTCTAATGGAAAGTAATTTTTTTAGAGAGAGAAGAGAGGGAGGAACAGCACATTTTCTGACATCTGTTTTCTTTTATCAGTTGTTTCTAATTTCATGTCTGAGCTGTCGCCAGTGAGAGCAGAGTTGCTTGGGTTCCTCACCCATGCCCTCTTGGGAGACAGTTTGGCTGCTGAATACCTTATATTGCATCTCATCTCTACAGTGTGAGTATTCAGATGTTTGCAGAGAATTTACATAGTCATCTTTTAAAAGAAATCTCTTCTTTGGGGATTTTTCACCACTCTGCAAATAAATAGCAGAAAGAGCCTAAAGGCCACTTATGCCAGTTGAACCTTGTCCAGCTACAGTTGTCTTGTCATAATAGACAAAGTAAACAGATTGCATTGTCTGAAATAAGTCAGTTTTACCAGTTTTGGTAAAAGGACAGTTTGGTGGCATTGTATCCTTTCAGTGTTTCTTTGAGAGCTGGGCAAAATCTCCAAGGTGCTCTTTTAAACTGAGGTATGAAACAATCTTTGTGTCTGGAGCTTCTTTATCAAATGGGACATGCATTTGCTTCTGAAAAAAGATATTGACAAATTGCAGTAATTATTGTTTAAGTATTAAGAGCTTCTGAAAAGTACATTTTGGGGAGTTGTTTAATTGAATGTGGACATACATTGAATGGCAAGTTCAAGTGACCTCTCATGAAGCTTATGATAAAAATTTATAACTACCTGATCCGATGCTGTAGCTGAATGTGCCTGTCATCTGTTGTCTTGGCTGTTTAAAGTGGATTTGTGTGATGGTTTAACATCCTGTGTTAAACCAGCATCCTGTGACTCACTAAAATGGAGGTGTGATACTTCACACAATATCTTTTGAATAGATTAAGTACAGATCTGAGGCTCAAATTTAATTTTAGTCTTTCTTCAAAACTAAAAGGGATCAAATTTCCAATATAAAAACAATATTTTGGTAAATAAATGACTTTTTATGGTTTTAAAAATTCTGTTGTGCTACAAGGTGAGTAGTACAGTACCTGTTTGTTTATCCTTAGTGTCTACAGAGGTATATATACAGGTTGGACTCAGCATACAACCTTTCTCATACCTGCAACTGATGTATAAAAAGCCATGAGATACTTCTTAGCGAGACAGGTGGTATCAAGGTAGATCCAGCCAGAAAAGCTGTGGCTGCCTAATGATCAGCCAGCAAGATTTGTGGTGGGTTTCTGTGCCCTCAAACCGTATCCCCATGTAAATATAAGTACTTCAGTATAAGCATATGAGGGTTTTCCTTTATTCTCTGCACAGTTCATTCTTTCTAGTGGGACTGTGGATGCTCTGACACTTGGACTAGAATGTGTTTTCTCTCTTTGCTGATATCACAAAAAAGTTGAAATTTGTCAAGCATGGGGAGAAGATATACAGTGAGAAGAGTGAGAGGAAAGCTGAGGGCAGGTAAAGGAGATGAACAGTCACGATAAGCAGGGATGTTAAGACTGGAAAAGAAAAAAGAAAAGGATGAAGTATGTTTACTGAGTAACAGCTGAGCCCATCCAGAAGGCACATTGCAGGATCTCAAGCACTACAAATTAAATTGTTGTTGTAAGCCTCCCACAGCAGTCTGCAGCCCAGCTCAGCTTCTCAGGCACTGGAGAAAGAAAAAAATGTGTCTGCCTTTTAGGGATGTCTTAGTATTGAAATCCTGCTAGCACTTAGAGTAGCTAAGGGCTACTTTTATTCCCAGTGTTGGTCAGGTGCTTGCCTCACCTGTGTTATTTTTGGTTTAGTTATGCCAGGAGAGATGTCCTTCCCCTGGGAAAATTCACTGTCAACCTGAGTGGATGTCCAAGGAACAGCATCTTCACAGAGCACATCTACCACATCATCCAGCAGCTGGTTCCAGCAGTAAGAGTCATGGCAATGCAGTCTTTTAATATTTCTGAGGATTGCTGGTGGAGTAGTTGTTCCAACCAAATAAAAAGCACTTCAGTTAAAGGAGGGTTCCCTAAAGGCTCCTGCTAACATGTTGTTGAGCAGAAAAAAAATGGAGAGTGGCTTTTCCTGTCAGTTAATTCTGTATTTACATTGGCATCTAGGATGAATATGGAGTAAAATACTATCCCCATAAGTATTAAACTGACAGGCAGAAGCTGCATACTGGTTTTATTCCTTTCTAGATCAATACGTTTAGACACCTAGGTCATTTGATTACCACGTTGCTACTGTTTATCCCTAAGTCTGTGGAAACCATTCTCCAGAAAATTCATAGGAATCCAATTTGGAGTCACAATAATAATTGTCTTGCTGCAATAAATCCTTAGTTGTTCCTTTGCTCACCCCAGATGTGCAGCACAGGTGATCCAGCTTCTTACCCAATATCTTTTCCTTCGGGAAATTTTCAAGTCTTTAGCATGTAGACACGTGGCTCCAAGCTTTGTTTTACTTCCCGTGGAGGTTCAGAGTGACAGCTCTTGCTCAGAGAAGCGATTCCCAGTATTCCCAGGAGAAGTGCTGATGAGTTTTCTGTCCTGCTTGCAGTCCTATCGCCTCCAAATGACCATAGAGAACATGAACCACTCACGCTTCATCCCGCACAAAGACTACGCTGCCAACCGCTTGGTCAGTGGGGTGCTGCAGCTGGCCAGCAACACTTCACTGGTGGTAGATGAGACACAGCTGGAGCAAGGACAGCTTGACACAACAGGTAGACTTTTTTTTGGTTTTTAAAAAGAAAAAAAAAATCTCATCTGGAAGGTGAAAAGTTGATATGTTTTAAGACAGGGATGGTAATTGTGTTCTGCTGGTAAAGTTCTGTTACAAAACTGGTTTGCACATCCTATTCCATTGCTTGAGGTAGCTTCCTGCTGGTCTGCAGCCTCTCAAGACAAAAGGCAGTTTGATCTCTTTGGGTTTTGGGGTTTTTTTTCTTCATTTTACTTACTGGAATTTTCTAGTATTTTTCTCAGAAATGCTTGTATTGAGTCAAAATCTCTGTCCCAGATTAATAATGAAACAAGATGGTTCCTTATGCTTTGTATTCTTAATGTATATATGGAAACCATCCCTGAAAATCCAACTAAAAACTGGGGATAAAACAAAAAAACTAGCTAATACTCTGTGGAACAGAATAGTGATTCTGTAAGCAGATGTAAGCAGTGTAGAAAAACTCTGTGCTGGTTTATAGTTTTTTAAATATTTGTCCTTAGTTACTAAAAATCCTCAATATTTAAAGAAAAGAAATAGTAAGTATTAAAGGTTGTAGATAAAGAGCTTCTTAATTTTATTTCATTTCTGTTGGTGTGATGTTCTCTACTGAATTTAGAGTAAAAAAATGAAGAATTTTAATTTCCTGTTACGATGTTGGGAACAAAATTGAATCATATAGAAGAGCAAGGATCTTCAGATCTAGTAGTCAGGTTGGAACTCTTCAGTCATCCTGGAGATTTAAAAGGGAAAAGGTCCCAGAAGAAAACCATAGAAAAAAACATATTTACTAACTTTAAAACCATATTTTATTAACTTTGCATTTATTATAGTGAACTAGTAAGAATTTATTAAAGGCAAGAACCTAACAGTAGACATGTCATTTGATGTGACACTGCTGAAGAGGACTTGGAATTGTCAGGTACGTGTTAGTATTTCACAGAGAATTCCCAGAGTTAATTCATCAGTCTTAACTTTCTAAATTTTAAATAGCTTAGTTCCAGGTAAGGCAAGTGACTTTTGTAACAATTTGGCAAAATGATGAGTATATGTTTCAGCTGTTGTGGTTTAGCTACCCTATCTAATGTGTTCTTCAGCCAGCAAGACTTCCTGCTCCTGCCCTGAACTGCTAAGTTACACTTTCTGCCAGGTAATTGGCAGTAGTTTGTCGTCTTTTGGGGACAGATTTTTTTTCTCTGTAAATAGTTACTGGGCTTTGTAGGGCTGATGAAGATTAGCTATTAATATACATACCATGGCAGATGCAATTTAGGCTTGAAATCCTTAAAGAATTCTTAATTTGGTTTTAAGAAAGGGTTGTCTGTATCTGGGAGACAACACAGACAAGGAGAAACAGGATGCTTACAAGAACTTTTCTACTTAAAAACATTTTGCCTCTTAAAACAGATTGGACAATAAAAGTCAGGTCTGATGTTTCTTTAGGTCCAGTTCTCAGAGAATTTATTCTTGCTTTTCTAGGTGTACATAATGTGACAGCACTGGGTAATCTGATAACTTGGCAGAAGGTGGATTATGACTTCAGTTACCACCAGATGGAATTCCCATGCAATATTAATGTTCTGATCACTTCAGAGGGACAGTCACTCCTACCGGTATGGCAAAGGTCTTCATGAATTTGGGGAATAACTACAGTTTTTAGCTACTTACTTAGATTATGCCACTTCAGAGGCAAGGGAAGACCAGAAAACTGCCTCGTGACCAAGGGCTGGGTACCATGCTGGTATGAGTTCTCAATTGTGGTTGCAGCCAGGCCAAGAACCTGATGAGAGGAGAACCAAGAGATTGACCTTCCCTCCTCCTTGGCTGAGCAGTACAGTCATGGCAAGGCTGTGGCTGGAGTTAAGATTCCAGCAGTGGAGAATGGCTGCAGCTACACTGCTGCTCTCAAAGCTTTGCTCTAGGCCAAGAGTTTTTGAGGTGATGAGCACATGAATAAAAAGCAATAGATCTGGCATTGAACCTAGAAAAACTGCATAGCCCGAGCTTAGAAATCTCTGCTCTCCTGCACCCCAGCTCTATGAACCAAGCATTTGCTCTCTTGCTTCTTACCTGAACCAAGCTCCTGCTTGGGAACCATTAAATACTTGCGGAATTGTCTTACCTTAATTTTGGGAGGTAGTTTAGAGAGATTAAGTTAGTCTTGGAATAGAAAAAAATAGGATGTGGAAAGTAATGATGGGTAATTGTATTTTTCAGTCGGATTGCAGAGTCCACTTACAACCCGAGATCATTCCACCCAACATGGAGGAGTATATGAGCAGCCTCCTGACAGCAGTGCTCCCTTCTGTGCTGAACAAATTCCGAATTTATTTAAGTTTATTGAGGCTGCTGGACTACAGCATCTCTGATGAAGTGACCAAGGTATGGAAGATTTCACTAATACATGTTCAACTGTATATTCAGATAGAAAGCACCTCAAGAGGAAGTTTCTTTACTTTCCCAGTACTCTCCATGTCAGGGATTCTCCTTGGGAGTTTTCTGAAAACCAAAGAGACATTTTCTTATCCTGAATGTGCCTTCAAGGATTTATATTCTGGAGTATTCCAGGATCTGCTTTACACTTACCCTGCTTTCTAAACCTCATTTTGAAAACTAATTCTTTCCAAATACAAGAACTACTTCCCAACAGTAAAGACCTGACACGTTTCTCCTGTAATGGTTATGCTGTTTAGATCCTTAAAAACTTAACCTTGTACTGCAGATTCTTTTTTTTGCCACTGAATTATGGGCTGTATTGTTTGCAGGCAGTAGAAGAAGACTTTGTAGAAATGCGTAAGAATGACCCTGAGAGCATAACAGCAGATGATCTGCACAGAACTCTGCTGGTTGCAAGGTGGGTACCATTGTTTATCCTAATTCCAGACTTCCCAGCAAGCTGGTAACAATTAAGTGATGCTTGATTAGAGTTGCAGGAGGCTGCCTGGGAACCAAAAGATGGAATTGCCTTTCGCTTTGCTGCTCTCATCCGATTCTGAGGCAGTGTGTTCCCTCCTCTCTTTCTTCCCAGCTTTCTAGCTCGTGGGATACTGCAAGAGCCCTGGTTTTGTGCTGTGCTGGCTTATCAAACCTGACAGATGAACCAGCTCTGATTGCTGTTTCTGCTCCTTCAGGTTCCTGTCTCTGAGTGCAGGGCAGACAACGCTGTCAAGAGAGAGATGGCTGAGAGCAAAACAACTGGAGGCACTACGGAAAGCCAGGCTGCAGCAGCAACAATGTGTTAATGGGAATGAACTTTAACATTTTGGGGATGTCACGATGAAAATTTTGTCTAATCCTAGGTGGAAGCCACGCTAAGATTGGAATATTGTTTATACCAGTTTTTGTAGATAATTTATACCAAAAAGTTACGGATATTTACCTTTGCAGTCTGAACACGCTTAACTCTGTTCAGCCAGTTTAAACATATTTTATGACCTTTTTTTGGAGCTTGTTTTGTAATTGAAAAATTGGTAACAATGAGCAAATTGTTTGATATTAAACTTTAATACTGAAGTTGCATAAAATTTTTGCTTTTAATAAGAAGAAAATGTAACACAGAGCCCTTAATACACAGCAGAGAAGTCTGTGATCTGATTCTTGAGTGGCTGAATTCTGGGGCTCAGGGCCTGCAGCAAGCCTGCAGCTGAAAGAAACATTAACTTGAGTGTCTGGAACTGCACTCACACCAGCAGGGGTGTAGTGATTATATTGTGGTGTAAAGAAATTATTTGATCTTATCTAGGACAAGGTGCCAGTGTGAAATAATCTTCACTGTTCTTGGGGAAGAGCAAGACTTAACTGCTCAAATCTCTTTATTTGGGGCACAGCTTTAAATAAGAAGACAGCCTTGACTGGAGAATGGGTGATACTCATGTACTCACACAAAATGTACCTCACTTTCTACATGACCAGTAATGCAGTGTGCTTAATGGGTTTGAATAAGATCAGTTAAGCATTAAGAACAGTCTTACCCTATCTCATTCATACTGTACAGTAGGAGCTGCTTTTCAGAGGCCAGGCTGCCCCTCATGGGACTTGCAGAACTTGTTGAACAAGGCTGGTTTAGGTACTGAAACCTTATCCTGCTGGGGGCTGGGAGTAATCCAGAAAAACCATGGATTAGTAAATAGGACTGGCCCAGTGGACCTAATTCTGGATTTTGCTTTAATTACTCCTTTTCTGAACAAGAAAAAAAAGGCTCCTGCCACATTTCCATGAAGCTGATACTACCTTTACATAGTGCTTTCTCCTGACTGAGGTGGGATGAACAAGGCACACACAGCATTTTTTACTGCATGGCATTGTTTTTTGCTGAAACTGTCCTTTTCAGCTCTGCACACTACTAATTTCAGTATTTATGATGAACAGGTTTTTGTGTTATCTTAAATTTCAGCCAAGTTTCCTTTTTCAAATCACTTGCAGCTGATTTTTTTTTTTTTTAACACTAAAAAAAAATGAATATTCATGCTTTCAGCTGACTTCTGCTACATTAATATGAAGATACACAACTGAACAGATGCAAGAAGAAAATGAAGTCTCTCTTTAGAAGGCCATCTGGCTGGAAGGCAGTTGATTTGTAAGATTTTCTTTTAGTGCTTAAAGGATGGGTTTGTGCATATTTTAGGTATTGCAGAACTCCCAAGCTGGCAAGACAAGATAATTTTGGATCACCCAGCAGATCAGGAATTAGTTTCCAGGAGGAAATGCCCCAAACTGTTGCCTAATTCTCCTATTTAAAAAAAAAAAAAAAATGGGGAAGTGAGTTTATAGCTCTGAGCATCCTTGCATTACAGGGCTGTAGAAGTCACTTTGCATTTATATAGATCAGTTTCTTTTTCTCCTACAACAATAATGGTAAAATATTCAGCATTTTTCCCTTCAGCAGTTCTTAAGGACTGTGGCTGTGACTTTTTTTTTTGTCTTCCCCCCTGGGGCCAGGGTTGTAGCAATGCAACAGCAGAAGAAAAGGATCAAGGACTGAAGCCCTAGAGGTGGCCCCTGCCTGAGAGGTGCTTGGAAATATAAATTTATATATATAGGATATATCCTCTGCCCCTGGTGTGGTGGCCCTGCCTGAGCAGAGTTGCACCAGATGACCTCCAGCACATCTTTCCAGTGTCATCCATTCTGTGACAGGGAAAGTCAGGACAACCCCTCCAACTTTGAAACTTAAAATCCCACCAGCACCACTTCCCTCAACACCATGGGCCCAGCACCATCTTTTGATTCCACTTTTTTTTATTAAAATACCTCATGTATATTGCTCACATTAAAATACAGCAGTTTAGTTTTAAATAGAGCCACAAGTATAGACACTCAAAAAAAACCAAAAACAAAAAAAACCAACCCATACCCACATCACTTTAATAAAACAAATAAATATATTCAATTTGTTTATCAAAGTTTCAGACCACCGGGGGTTAGATGATGGTAACTTCAGACACACTAGGAGTCCTAAGACTGTTCTACCCTAGCTTTATGACACTATTTTTCTTGGAACACCACATGCAGCCTATCTACAGTACATGGACTAAAACAGAGGCACTGGGTCTATCAGGGTGGTTATAGTTATAAACCCCAGCACAGGAAGATCCTGCTTTACAGTAGCTTTGGGATCATCTCCTACACTAGCAGGGCATGGGAAGGCATTTCTGGGAAAGAGTCATTTGGATAGATCTCATCTTTTGACACCCACAGATACAGGTTTGTCAGAGGGTTTTTCAGCCAATCCCAAGGACAAGTGGATGCTTGGCTTTATCCTGCAAGTATGCAGTGCCTGAGCTGGTAAGGAATTTGGTTTTGCTAAGATGCTAACATCTATGCACTAATGCAACACTGATTTTATGAAACTTGCCTTCTGGGTTAGAAGTTATTTGGACTCTTGCATCTGGCCGGTTTATACATCAATTATAGCACAGAGGGACACAATGCCAGGAGGTCAGGTATCAAGCTTGTCTTACTTCACACAGAGACAAAAGTAAGAGCAAATCAGCATGATCTGGGGAAGAAAAAAACTAAAAACCCCATGGGAGAATAGCTTTAGCGTGGGCAAGACAGAAAACATTTGCTCCATTTCCCCTCACCTCAAAACAAGTTAAAAAAAAAACTAAAATTTGCACTGCAGGATCAGGGGGGTTTCAGATTGGAACTATAATCTTTATCTTTACTGAAAGTGTCCCAGGATGTGTGGGAAGAAAAAGGAGACCAAAAAGAAAAGAAGTCTTCATCTCTGGTTAACATAATTATATTCAACAAAAATGCACCAATTCCCATTGTAGAGGCACAATTCGTAGACAGCTGCATCTAAAATTTCAATGGAAACAAGTACAAATACTAGTCCAAAAATAAATAAAATGTAATTTACCAGTAGGTTATTTTGCTGGTGCAGTGCAAGGTAAGTAAGGTCACAGAAGTGCAGTGTCACCTTTATAGTATAAATACTTTCTACAGAAGTCAGAAGAGCTACAAAATTAGTCTCAAAAAAACCAAACAAACAAAACAAAACAACCAAAAAACCTGTGCAACACATTGAAGACAGACAGCATGCTTATTTAAACCCAGTGTCTAAGCTACCTCTTTAAATAGGTTTTACCCTTCTTTTGTCTCAGCTGCCCAAGGGAATTCTGAAGCTTGGTCAGAACCAAATTCATCCACACATCCGACTCCCTGTAAACAAGTTCTCTAGATTATTGATCCCAGTATTCAGTAGCAGTTCATGTCACAATGAGTCCTGATGTCATTTTTTTTTGTTTTTTTAGTTAGTGTTCTATTAAAAGCCACAAGTAAAAGAACACTTCCTAAACCAGCAACTAGATTTGAATTATTCGTGTCTGGCATTGCGTAAACATTTCTCTCAGTTCTTTTTGTTTGATTTCATTGAGAGCTTCTGGCTCTGCAGGGCTCTTCTGGACCTTTGCCACAGCAAAATTAATCCCTTGAGTCAATCCTGCTTGGGTGATGTTAGCAACCTGGACCATGGAACTGCGGATTTTAGCAAAGGGGGATACAGCTCTGCTGCTGCTACCATCAGCTGGAGAAGGAGTCGTGTGGAGTCCTGGCTCAGGGTTACCAGACACAGACCCTGGGCTTCTATGAGATTTAGTGAAGTCAGTCCCACCAACAGCTAAGAGCTGAGGATTTGGCTCAGAAGACTGCACATCCAACTTAGATGGCCTGGAAGGAACATCTCTGATAGCTTCAGCCTTGGCTTCTGCCTTCTTAGCTGTATTGTTGCTACTTTGATTTATTACATGATGGGGCTCCTGAGAACCAGCCTCAGCCTCCAACACATCTGACACCTGATTTTGAGCATCCTGCACGAACCTCTGGCAGTACACATCAATAGGTTTAGCAAACTCCATCTCCACCTGCTCAGCAGAAGGGGTGGGTATGTCTTCACAGCCAGCCTGGCTATCCTGGGACACATGGACATCAGAGGGAACAGGAATGCTGATGTTCATGTCAGTGCTGCTTATGGACTGGGAACGACTGCCCAGGCGTGGGGCTGAGGCAATGATCCCACAGCTGGGCAGGACATAATCTGCCTGCCCCATGTTCTCCAGAGAGTCTGAGAGTTGGGTGTCCTCATCAGATTTAGAATTAGTCAGGAAGTCGTCAGAGTGGAACGAATCATTATCAGATACTTCTGTATCAGATTCAGTATGGACTTTAGCATCTGCCACTGGGTTCTCCAGAGTTTCCAGGCTACTATCTGATTTCCACAGGTTCACTTTCAAATTTGGTTTTAAGAAATTGACTTTCACCTCAGGTTTGGTGAAGCTGCCTAGCTTGCGGAGATTGCTGATGTTGACATTTGACTTGGTTTGTTTCACTTTCTGATTGAGAGATGAGAACTTGCTCAGGAGGTAATTCTTGCCTTGAGCCAGGGACCCTCTGTTCTGAGACCGAATGCCAATGATGTCTTCATGAGGTTTACTGCTCTTCCTGGAAGAAGGGAGAAAAAAAAAATCTGTAAAAATCCCCTCTTGTTTATAAACACCAAGTATTTACCATTTTCCAGTCTATTTCCAGGATATATGTGGACATTCCAGTAACTATGTGATCCTCTCCTGACATAACTGTATCCATCCAAGCTAATCAAACTCAAAATGACAAAAACAAAGGAGGGCTGCTACAGAATGGCAGCCAAACAAGAGGGAAAGTTATCTTCTCCAGGCATTTTTAGGTTTAGATGGCACTAGATCTGAATTCTCTGTATTTGTAAACCTGACTTTGTGTATGCTGTACCCAAAAGCCAGAGTTAACAAATATTCAGTTTTCAGTACCCCTAAAAAAGAATTTCTTCTTACACTTACTACTCAGCTGGAAAAAGAAGCTGAAATAGTAGCCCAATAATCAAATACAGAATAAATTTATTTCAGCAAGTGCCCTAATAGTTTTTGCCTGACAATTGACAGTTGTGCTGCACAGCACATTTTTTAGTAGCTCACACAGTCTGATTGGAAGGGTCCAAAGCAATGCAACATATTGCACTTGAAATGGTAAAATGTGCTAAACTTCAGCTTCTCTTCAACCTCTCTTATTTCTGCTTCATTGTCCTTTGCAAGCAAGTTCCTCACTGTTAACACCTCACCAGTATTTACAGATAATGGTTACTTCTGTTTAATGTTAGATTGTTTTCTTTAATGAGTCAATTGTCAAAAAATTCTAGCAAGGACTTGAGCTGTGCTTTCACATTCTCTTTTCTCTTACTGGACTTGCAAAGCAAACTCCTGTGCCATTAAGTTCAAATAGGGAAAATGAAATTTGACAAACTAACCACAAACCACCTGATTTGCACTATGATGTTTACATTTGGTAGTCTATCTTATCTATAAGCACACACCTAAAATTATAAGCAAGGATACTGTAAGTGCTTTCAGTCAGTTATTATTGGAGGCAGGGCACAGACAAATGAACTCCTAGCACAGTAGCTGGATGTAGATGTTTGTTTGATGCATGCGACAGACCAAGAGTGCAGAAGTGGGGCAGAGAAGGTTCACACCATTTAAGGACTCACCTCTCCAGCTTCTTCTCAATAATGGGCACATCTGATCCCATTGCTTGCTTTGTGATTCTCAGCATTTCTGCAATGCACTGAAGAGTGTCTGAAATCCAATTAGCAGCCTGTCAGACACTGTAAAAAAACCTTAAAATCCCACATTCCAAAGCCTAAAATTAGGCCTGTTTTTGTAATGTAATTAAGTCAGTTTATTTGACATGGTTGGGTTCTTTCTTTCACCCTACAAGTTCCAATGCTGATTTAAAGCTTACAAAATAAGCTTAAAGAATGTCCTTAAGACCTAAATACTGGATGTAAGTGAATCCCTGCCAAAATTCATCATTTATAGAAGGAACAGAAGCAATCATATGTAACTCTAATCCGTGTTGACCAAATTCAGTGCTCCAAGTAAGAAAGTGTATTTTTTGCCTTATTAGTGTTCATTTCATTTCAAGCAAGAACATTTCTAGACATTGATTTCACTAAATAACATCTTCCACTCTTTAAGAGCTAACTTAAAATACATTTAATCAGTTTGGGGAGCAGTAAAGATCTGGACATGGGAATGTCTTGGTAGAATTGAAAGAACTGAACACATCTCTCTAGAAGAGATATGTTGCTTTAAAGCCATACCTGAAAATTATTTTAAAACATTAACATCCTGGTGTTCACTCAGAAAGCCACATGCAGAGCTTTTTTGTTGGTTCCCTACCCAACTGGATTACATTAAAATACCCTCACATTAAAATACCCTCACATTAAAATACCCTCACATTAAAATATATCTGTTTCTTCAGCAGTTACTGATCCCAGGCTCAGTGGAAGCAGTATTTCCTAGAGAAACACCTGCATACTGAATCAATTTTTAACTTTTTTTTTACCCATGAAACAAACCTTTTCCATCTTCCTCTGGGTTGCGTACCACAGCTCTAAGAGTGTGAAAATACCCACTCATTTCTTTGTATTTGTAATGCAGCCTCATGCAAGAGAACTTGGGTTTGCCAAAAAGAGTAGGCTCAGGCCCTGAGAAAAAAGGAGGAGATGAGAAATCTTTAAGCAAACACTGAAAGAGATATTGCAAATACTGGACCTAAATGTATGCTGGAGTTGACAGCCTTCTTCAGCATCAAAAGCTTTATGTTTTCTTTAGAGCAGGATGGACACTTCAAATGAAAGATTGTCACAACTAAACAATTACTTCCAAACAGCAATTAGACTCTGTGTACTTCTACTATACTGCAGCTTGATTTATTACAGTTCATCCTTCCAAATAGAAGGAAGCAACTCAACAACTATTACAGCTTGTGTTTTAAGACTCCCTGCAGGAGTTAAAGGGAAAGGTAATATATTTTTACCAAGTGGAAGCAAACTTTCAAGATTTAGACCAAGCATTTCAACCCTTCAACAACCTGCATCATATCTAGATCACTGAACCTGGTGGGTTTTTGTTTATTAGGCATTTGGTGTGGATGGTTCAACTATATCCTGTAAATCAGGATGTATTGTGGATCTCCACAATACAGAAGTGAGAGAGAAATTACACAGACAGTGAAAGTCACAGTAAGGAGATGACGAAATCACTTTGCATTAAAAACCCTAAGGGGGTGTGGGTAGGAAACTGGTGACAAAAATTTCCCTTCCTTCTCTTAAACTGAAGCAACTTCTGCATCTGCAAAGCCAAAGATAAAACATCTTTAATGCTTTCAGCTGAAAGTGCTGGATTTAGCCTGCAGATGCTACATTTCTTAATAAATTAATCAGCATAACAAGGTTATTGCACAATAATATCTTTCTCAAGGTCTGATATGAAACAAGAGTTGTAAAAAAATCCCAAAAAAACTATGCAGCAGATCTGAAGTACAATTCAGAACCAGCTGCTGTATTGAAGAAAGAGTGCACTGAATGCACAAACCTTTGATTCATTACAGAATGAAGCTGATCAAATTCTTACTGCCAACAAGTTTAGAACCCAGCAGTGATCACAGTTTCCATTTCAAGCAGCAGTAAAACACAGAACTGAAAGTGAACAGGCTCAACCCCAGCATCTGTTGGCAGCAAGGAATCACATTCCTAATTCAGGTGAAGCACACAAAACACATGCAATATATTGATGTTTCAATATATTTACAGAATACTTTAATAAGGGCTCAAGCTATTCTTAAGAGCATTCAAGAAATATATATGGTGACTACATTCTTACCTATTTCTATTTTTTCCAGAGCTTCAAGACTTAACCTTTGGTACTGATTCACCTTGTCGACTTCATCATCATAACTAGAAAAACAAAGAATCAGACTTTAATGCTT